>NC_054701.1:23190415-23197915 GCF_016097555.1 Gigantopelta aegis | reverse complement strand
ACATATGGTTCAGGACCACACAGATTTTGAGAGCAAACCCGCTGTCGCCACTACATGGTCTACTCTTCCGATTGGCAGCAAGGGATCTTTTATCTGCGCTTCCCACAGGCAGGATAGCACAAACCATGGCCTTTGTTGAACCAGTTATGGATCACTGGTCGGTGCAAGTGGTTTACACCTACCCATTGAGCCTTGCGGAACACTCACTCAGGGTTTGGAGTAGGTATCTGGATTAAAAATCCCATGCCTCGACTGGGATCCGAACCCAGTACCTACCAGCCTGTAGACCGATGGCCTGCCACGACGCCACCGAGGCCGGTCAAATCAAATGATATTAACGTCAATACCGTAAAACTGATCAGAAAACACAGCATATGATATATAACGATACACCAAGACATGGTACATGATTCCTTCCAAGTAGAGTAAACCACAATCTTTCAAATGATATTAACGTCAATACCGTAACGCTAATCAGAAAACACAGCATATGATATATAACGATACACCAAGACATGGTACATGATTCCTTCCAAGTAGAGTAAACCACAATCTTTCAAATGATATTAACGTCAATACCGTAACGCTGATCAGAAAACACAGCATATGATATATAACGATACACCAAGACATGGTACATCGTTCCTTCCAAGTAGAGTAAACCACAATCTTTCAAATGATATTAACGTCAATACCGTAACGCTGATCAGAAAACACAGCATATGATATATAACGATACACCAAGACATGGTACATCATTCTTTCCAAGTAGAGTAAACCACAATCTTTCAAATGATATTAGCGTCAACACCGTAACGCTGATAAAAAAACACAGCATATGATATATAACGATACACCAAGACATGGTACATGATTCCTTCCAAGTAGAGTAAACCACAGTCTTTCAAATGATATTAACGTCAATACCGTAACGCTGATCAGAAAACACAGCATATGATATATAACGATACACCAAGACATGGTACATGATTCCTTCCAAGTAGAGTAAACCACAATCTTTCAAATGATATTAACGTCAATACCGTAACGCTGAACAGAAAACAAAGCATATGATATATAACGATACACCAAGACATGGTACATGATTCCTTCCGAGTAGAGTAAACCACAATCTTCCAAATGATATTAACGAAAAGTGCCGCCAATTTCAGTTTTCTACATATGATCAGGGAAAAAAGGGATGGGACACTGCGTATGTTTATTCTCTGTCAACACCGTTACGGGCATAATTAAAATATTGATGTAATATATGACTCATTCAGAGATCACCATAAATGGATGCTTCGAAGATAACTTGTGAATTTAACGTAGGTAATCAACAATAATAACATGAAAATTTGTGTTTTTGTTCAATTTTGTCAACACCGTAGCTGTCAATACCCTAACATTAAGACGTTACTATTTTGATCAAGTGTCTAAATAACCACGTTCAACATGAAATAATTTTAAAATGTACTGATGTGTTGCTAAACAAATATTTCTTTGCACACCTATTGTTTTAGCTATTTAATTGTGTGAACATGCAATGACTGCGTCCAACATTCTATTCTCGTGGCAATTGGAAGCTTTGCCAGTGTTCCTTGTTAAAACAAATGAAATATGTTCATGCTGAGAGAGATTGATTCAATGTTGGGCTAGTAAATAACTACTATTGCCATGTTCGACGGCTAGTGATTTGTTTGGTCAAATGTTGCAGTTAAGTCTATTTTGTAAATATTAATATCCTGTCCTCACCCCAACCCCACAATGTTAGTGTTTTAAGATCTATCTCCCTTCTTAGGTAACATATCTGATTATTACTATTGTTTAGTAAAATTGTGTTAACTTATAGTAAAGTAGGGCTAGTGAATGTTTAATCGTGGCTTAATGTTTTTGAATCACTGATCTCATGGCTAGTAGATTTTATAAAAATTATAGAAGCCCTGCTTGAATGTATAGTCCAAAAAGTGTTTATTAAAATACTAAGTGAAATAATATGGAATGACTAAATTGGTACATTGTTTAATTCAAGGCTATTAGTATTAGTGATGTTCCAATGAAGGATTATAATAGAACATTTATAAGTTTGGTTCTACCAATATAATAGATAATAAAAATCCATAATCGATTGTGTGGAGAAATGTTAACGGTTAATTGTTCCTCCAGTTTAGATGATTAGATTAAATAGTTATTAAAGTGTAGGGTATAGATCCTGGTGAATACAGCAGGTGTTGAAATAATTCTAACCGATTTACTAGTTGTATGTTTGATAATGTATGATGAAATCCCCCCAACCTTCCTCCTCACCTGGACGAAAAATAGAACTGCTTTAGTCCAATGACTGCGTCCTTCAGGTGGACCATTTTTTATGCCATCCCAAGCAGTGCCCCGCGAGATATTTCCTCTGACTGTCAATACAATCAACTGTTTGCCATCCAATGGCCAATGGTTGATAGTGTTCAAAATAAGCACTTCTCCTTTTATCCTAACATTTGAAAATGCAAGGCTTGACCAATTATTAGCAACTTATTTCGAGTGCTGTGGGAATGTGTTCTGACAGAATGTACCTCAAATTATGAATTGTTCGGTAACATCTTACTCTATAAAATTATACATCATAGGGATATAGATTTTTAAGTTGGAGTTTGTGAATAGAACGATTGTTTAACAAGTATAAATAAATACTGACGTGAGCAACATAACTAATTTCACCTGGATAACACAGTTACAGAGTGGGAATATATATATACACTGTGTAGTAATAGTGTGCTATAAGCCTAGACCTTTAAGGGCTCAATGGCCACTACACACTTTTGTCTCTCACTAACCACTAACCAACTAACCAACTAACAACTAACCCACTTTCCTGTACAGACAGCCAGAGAGCTGAGGTGTGTGCCCAGGACAGCGTGCTTGAACCTTAATTGGATATAAGCACGAAAATAAGTTGAATCGATTCTGATTTGATTTTAATAAGGAAGGAAAATAACTCTTAAGAGAGCTTTTGTAATCTTCTGTCAGGAGTTGCTCCCCTTGGAACATGGGTGTCACGTTAAACGTTTAATAACGAACATGCTTGAACCATTTCCGGATACAAGCACGTTAATAAAGTTAAAAAAATAACCAATAGCAGAGGTGAGCGGATCTCTTCCCTATGGTTACACATACAAATATACAACACCATTGTTTAACATAGTTATAATAATTTGACCTGAAATTAACGGTCGGAAAAAATCACCTTATTGCATATTCTCCAAAGAAAAGGAAAGAAAGGAAGGAAGGAAGTTTATAAGAAACAACAACAACAACAACAATGTATCCTATTTCTTCAGTCTGAATGTTCATATTCTCAACTATATAAGTATAGTGTCTCATCTATAAGTATGTATTAAAATCTACCCGCGCCCACTCCAATACAGGTACAACAATATCGTTACTAATTAGGTAATAAAAATAATTACATTGTAAAACGTTTAATTTTTAACTGTAAATGAGAATAACTTCTATTGAAAAAGAAATCTAAATTAATTACCATATACCATAATATTATATATAAAATGTATGAATATTGCAGAAAATATATTATGTACACTAAAACACATACAAACTGAATTTAAAACCCCCCAGTAAAATATACAAAGGAGGTAACTGACAATAAAGGTAAATGCACTGTACAATATATCAAAATAGACATAGGGAACTTTAACTAATAAACATTAAAATAGACACGGTGAACATTAAAACACAAAAAATAGGTAACATAAAAATCTATACACAAACCACAGATATTGTAAAACAATACATGTTTAAGAGATTCACCAATATTTGTTTTACACAAAGCACTGCAGTTTGTGTATTGTATATCCATGTGTAACACAGTATATTATTTATTTTAAATGTACCAAATTCTACAATAATACATTCACACACACACACACACACACACACACACACACACACACACTCACACGAGCACGCACGCACGCGCACATACATATATATTGAATGCATGAATACAATATAAAGCTGACGATCATACTATTTCCTTAAAATTACTGAACTATATATTTGTTTTAATAATACCGTAGACAAAATTCTATGAAAGCGAAAATAGAAGATGCCTTGGTGCTTTTCAAGATTCCGCCACAACTGTGAGCACGGAGCGGTTTATAGAAATATCCTATTATGGACTGTAATGTCATATTTTATTTAAAATACAAATACGTAATTATTTAATTACATGCATTTCCACCTATCTATTGTCACTGGATAGGTGCTACACATTTGTAATGACGACTGTTACAGTACAGAGATATGGTTTGAAAACCTCCAAGTGAACTGCTACAGCTTGTAGATCCTGATATGACCATCCCACTGGGCGAAGTACAGCCGGCCATTACAGGCGGCGCAGATTCCGCTTGCACAGGTGATGTCGTCAGCAGAGAGTAGGACCTTCAGAAAGACCCCGTCCTCGTCCAGCTGTAGGATCTGCTTTGAACTGTAGTCACTGACGAAGATACCGCGAGGACTGGAGCTAACGCCTTGCGGACTTCTCATTCCTTCCTGCTCCATAGTTTTAATGACCCATGGACTGCTTATTTGTTCCTGCTTCACAATGGTATTACTCTTTGGTCTTCTCAATTGTTCCCGATCCATAGGTGTTTTTTTTTTATTGCTCTGTGAACCTCTGGTTTGCTCCTTCTGCATGGTTTGATTGCCTTGCGGGTTTCTAATGTGTCGCTGTTCCAAAACAACCAATAATAATAATAATAATAATAACAATAGAAACAACAAAACAATAATCACAAAAATAGCAAGAAGAAGACGTACACGTCACTAAGGGGCGGGGTTTAGCTTGGTCGATTGAGAGTTCGCTTGATGTGCTTGCGTCGCAGGATCGAACCACATTGGCGCATCCATTCGACTGGCTGGGGTTTTTTCTCGTTCCAATCAATGCACCACAACTGGTCAAAGGCCGTGGTATGTGCTTTCCTGTCTGTGGGAATGTGCATATAAAAGATCCCTCGCTACATTAGGAAACATGCACTTTCCCACAGGCAGGAAAGCGCATACCACGGCCTTTGTCCAGTTGTCGAGTACTGGCTGGAACGAGAAAAACCCCAATCAGCTGATGGATCCACCGAGGTGGTTCGATCCTGCCACGCAAGCACATCAAGCGAGCACTCAATCAACTGAGCTAAATCCCGCCGTCTCCTAGTATGGTATGTATTCTTTTGACATTGATTATTTAGCTAACAGGAGATAATGTTTAGGAATAAAACCAGCAATAAAAATAAAACATGTTTTACCTACCTGACTAACTGGCAGTGATCGTAATCTAAATGTAAAGTCAAACCGGAAGATAAAATAAGCCATTACTCTATTTAACTAAGATCTAAAATCACCTCATTGTTAAACTTTTTATACGGCCATTGTATTAATGAGCTTCACGATATTATAGTTATATTACTGAAAATTCGACACATACATCCAATTAAAAGTTAGGTATATACACATGTATATGATGTAAATGTATGTTAAAATAAATTCTTAATAGTTATATTCACACTGTACGAGGTGTATCGGTGAATATCCCTACAGTTTTGGTCGTGAAGCCTGTTGGGATATTCACCAATACACCGAGTAAGTGTGGGTGTAGGCTTGTAGTATATAAATAGGAGGGGACAACTCATGTGTATTCTCCTTTCCCACCCGGGGCGGCGCGTATCCCAGTGGTAAAGTGCTCGCTTGATGCTCGGTTGGTCTAAAATATATCCCTATCGGTGGCCCCAATGGTTATTTCTCGTTCCAGCCAGTGCTCCACAACTAGTATATCAAAGACCATGGTATGTGCCGATCATTATACTTATAGCAACCAATCGAGTTTGTTATCACTCGGAAGAGGATGTGTTATCACGCCAAGCTCTGCTCAAACTTCACAGCTATACGATAGGAGTATTTGTTTAACCACGATACCACATGAGTGCTCACTTGAGGTGGTTGCGTCGCAGGATCGAACCACATCAGTGGATCCATTCAACTGATTGTTATTTCTCGTTCCAACCAGTGCACCACAACTGATCAAAGACCGTTGTATATTGTTTCTGGTCTGTGGGAAAGTGCATATAAAAGATCCCTTGCTGCATTAGAAAAATGTAACGATTTTCCTCTGATGACAACGAGTCAGTGACCAATTTTACTGAACGTAAGTTTACGTCTGCGACTAGCAGTTATACCCGGCATACGTTTACACGTGTTTAGCATCTATTTCAGGAAAAGCATTACACCATTACGGAAGATGGAGCATTTTAATAACAAAAGAAAATGAAATATGTGTACTTAAAGCTATATTTGTTGTCCTGTGATAGTAATAACAATTGTGTTTTAGTCGTAGATTTACGTTTACGTTAAAAACTAGGCTTACGATGTGATCTAGTGGTGTCGTTAAACAAAACAAACTTTTATCCCCACGATTTGCATTTCAAAGCCGTGGTATGTGTTGTCCACTCTGTGGGAAAGTGCATAGAAAAGATTCCTTATGCGGTTTTTTCCTTTTTCTGAAGACTACGTGTCAGAACTACCAAACATTTGACATCCAACAGCCAAAGACTACGTTTCACAAATTCCAAATGTTTGACATCAAATAGCCTGTGATTAATAAATATGTGCTCTAGTGGTGTCGCTCAATGTTTACTTAGTTATTTTGACACATGATCTAGAGATGGGGAAAGGAAACCCGCTGCTATCACACAACCTACACATTTACAACCACGAGAGAGATTGATGTCCAGTTTAAAATTTGGCTTTTGGATTTCAAACATTTGGTAATTTTGACTTGTAGTCTTAGAGAGGAAACCCGCAACATCTTTACATTAGTAGCAAGGGATCTTTTATATGCACGAGCCCACAGACAGGATAGCACATACCATAGTGTTTGATATACCAGTCGTGGCGCACAGGCTGGAGCGAGAAATAGCCCAGTGGGCCCACCGACGAGAATCGATCCCACACCGACCGCGTATCAGACGAGAGTTTTACCACTGAGCTATGTCCCGCCCTATCGGATGTTTTGTTGGGTGTGTGTGACAGGTATAGGTGAACGGTCAATTAAAGTCGCAGACCCTAGTGTGAGCCCGTGAAAATTAACACTAAGTTTAGTTAATCTACAAACCTACAACACCCATTTGTATAAGGTTATAACAGAGAGAAGCTAAAGTCTGTGATGGTTAAATAGGGAAATGTCGATTAAAAATACAAAGAGCTTGTCTCGATAGCCATTACTTCTCAGACGAACGTGCGTTTTTAGAATTATGAAAACTGCATTTTGGGGTATTGCAAAAACCTGGATGACCAGAACCTCTTCAGATGTATGAAAATTAATATTCTAAATAATGAAATGTGAGTACTTCTAATTAAAATGATCAAAAACTGCTTTAATGGTGGAAAATGGGTTGTATTTAAAAACTAGGGTCTGTTACTTTAATGGAAGAGGCAGTTAAA
>NC_054701.1:23124284-23190215 GCF_016097555.1 Gigantopelta aegis | reverse complement strand
AGAACAGCACAAAAGAGAAATCGCTATGATGCCTTTGTAAAGTATGGACAAACGTGTATATATATAATTATTCATAGATATGTACATGTGATCGGCAGGCCCGTAGCCAGGATTTACCATATGAATAATACCGGTATATAGAAAATGTGTATCCAATGATGTGTTCCCATAACTGGGTAATTTGTGTATTGCAAGGGAATATTTGCATTGCATGGAACAAGGGGGCGGGGTTTAGCTCATTCTGTTGAGTGCTAGCTTGAGGTGCTTGTGTCGCAGGATCGAACCACCTCGGTGGAATCTTTCAACTGATTGTTTTCTCTCTCGTTCCAACCAGTGCACCACAACTGGTCAAAGGCCGTGGTATGTACCTTCCTGTCTGTGGGAAAGTGCATATAAAGGATACCTTGCTGCATTAGAACAAATGTAGCAGATTTCCTCTCTAAGACTATATGTTAAAAATTACGTTCCGTACGCTCGCCTGATCGGCGGCGGTATAGGATCGATCCTCGTTGGTGGGCCCATTGGACTATTTCTCGTTCCAGCCAGTGCACCACGACTGGTATGTGTTATCCTGTCTATAGGATGGTGTATATAAAATATTTCTTGCTACTAATGGAACAATGTAACGGGTTTCCTTTCTAAGATTACATGTCAAAAATCACCAAAGTTTGACATCCAATGGCAATGATTAATAAATCAATATGCTCTAATTCGAATTAATACCAAAAAAACATTAAAAAACCCCCAAAAAACATAAAAAGGCATTTTAGTGATTTTAAAGCTTGTGTTAGAAACGATGGTTCTTTAACTAATTCATTTCGTGTGTCTGTTGGCGTTTTACAAGGACAGGCGTTATCGCTTCTTTTATTTCCCAGCTATATGAATGACTGAAAGTTATTGAGCAAATAAGTATTGTGATAGTGTAGAAATGCGTATATTGGAACTCTGTCTTGTGTTATATGCATTTCACACTTATATAATTTCTGAAAATGTTGGCTTTCAAAATATACTTAATAAAGGTACGATTGGAGAGTCACGATGAATCATGTTAAAATAAAATTGTTGTATTGAAGAAAAGTGGCATTGTATTGTCCATCCTAGAGTGATTTCCGCGTTAAATATATCACAGCGGCTTAATGGAAGAAACCATCTACATTCAAATTAATTCAGTTACTTAGTATAGAAAGTGGTAAGCAGCTAGCTACGTAAGCTAGAAGATTTCTTGTTGAAGCTACAAATCGTCGCCACCCTTAAAATAAGAACGTATTTACTAAAATTATCTATCTCTATCCTCGATTCCTTACGAATAAATGTGTCCATCCTAAGTATGTTCATCTAAAAGGTATTGATATATCTTTATTACTAACATGTTGTATTTTAAACTGCACATTGCAATATTGAACTATTGTAAATTGGATGGTATAACTTGCTTCGGTAAATGAATGAATGAATGAATGAATGACTAGGTACCGATTTAGGTTGAGTTGTTATTTAAAAAAGAATATATAAAAAGGATTAATTTGTATCCATAATCTTATTTAAACGAATTATAATGTCTTTGAAAAGTATGGGTAAATGCACGTGTAGGTACTGGATTCATATTAATACTAGGTAAACGAGTGATGATTTGTCCAACTGTACATAAATGTAATGTAATTTAAAAAGTATATATTAAGATTTGTACTTTTTTAGAAATATGTACAGAACGACTGCTAGCTGTATACACTAAAGAAGTTTTTGTTTTGTTTTTGTCTGGTTTTTTTTTTTATGTTATTGTTGTTGTTTTGTTTAGTTTTTTTATTGAGTGGTGTGTTGTTGTTTTTTTTGTATCAGTTTTTAAAAATTAATCACTTGAGCTGTGTAATTATAGTCCGTTTGCCTTAAAAGGGAACGTGTAGTTTACTTGCAACTATATACTAAATAATGTTTTAATAAATCGTATAAAAGCCAATCTAATTAAAATTAGCTCCACTGTTACATGTGGATTTAACAGCAGCCCGTTGGAGCTCATGTCCAGTTGACCTTTCATTCGACCAATCAAAACCTTACTTGCAAAATTATGCCAGTGATTTGAAATGAATTTGAAAACATTCGGGATTATGCCGAGAGTATACGAAATGATTCGGGTGAATTACGAAGTATGCCGGAAACTGATTGCAATATAAAATTTTACATAAAATTCGTTTCAAGACGAAAAATAAACCCATGATGGTATAGCCATAAAATCTGTTTATACTAGTATACAATCCAGAGTTTATTACTGCACTTTTCCCCCTGTTTTTTCAATGTTGAAATAGACCAACATGTTCGCCTATTGCATAAATAGTCTCGCCCGATATTTTTAGAATTTGCATGCTCCCGAATAACGCTATAAAAGGCGAAGTGTAATTGGTCGATATTTAATTTAATATTTATGGATGAAATGTCACCTGGACATGGGAGTCCACGCAATGCTGTTAGATCTACTGGTAGACCCAGAAGAGCTAATTTTAATCAGATTGTGCAAAAGCATAATATTAAGTCTTAAACCAATACCAACTCATAACATTTTTTTTTCAATGAAAACAAATTTAAGGTTTCTTTACAAATTACCATCAGGTTGCATAAATTAAACCTCATTTTAACACAGGAGTGATGGCAAAATGCTGGAACAACCAAGACAATTTCGAATTGTGTAAAAAGAGGAACCAATGAAATAACATGTAAATAACAAAGTGCCATCAACTTACAAAGGTAAAATATCCTTTTTGAAAACAAAGTGTGAAAGGCAACTTCATCACTGTATTCAAAATGAGATTAATTTATACAATTAATTGTAACTTGTTAAAAAACCTTTTATTTATTTAAAGGGACTGTCCCGAATTTGCAGCCATTGTAAAATATTTCCTATTAACATATCCTTTGTGGTGTCTAACTTTACATATTAAATACATTTTCTTGTTTCGAATACCAGTGTCTGTATACCCAGTGTGTATGCTGTCGTTTACTAATATTTGCAGCAATCACTTTTTATTTAACTTCATAATATATATTTTTTGATGCGTTCAAAATTATTGCCACATAAAATCCCAATTGGGCTACTACAAATATTATATATATTAACAACAAACACCTTGTTTATGCACACATTATACACAGATATTCTAAACAAGAAATGATATTTAATATGGAATTTTAATAATCAAAAAGATTGTTAGTCGTTAAAGTTTGTTTTGTTTAACGACACCACTAGAACACAATGATTTATTAATCATCAGCTATTGGATGTGAAACATTTGATAATTTTGACAAATAGTCTTAGAGAGGAAACCCGCTACATTTTTCCATCTTTTATATGCACCATCCCACAGACAGAATAACACATACCACGGCCTTTGATATACAAGTGGTGAATATGTTACAATGACAACAAACTCAGGACAGTCAATATATATTAATTATTTATGCAAATTAATACAATATATATAATATCTTAGATTTTCAGTGCAATCAAAGTATGTGATATTTTTTCAGATCACATACTTTGAGAATTTGATAACTTTGCAAATTAGATGTAAATTAGTCGAGGTCTCGGCACTAGGTTTATTGACATTTAAGCAAACCTAGTGCCGTGACCTCGATTAATTTACTTCTAATTTGCAAAGTTATCAAATTCTTAAAGTATGTAATCTTAAAAATATCACATACTTTGATTGCACTGAAAATCTAAGCGCTTTACCACTGGGCTACGTCACGCCCCCGGACAGAAAACAAATAAAATAAAATAAATAAACCGAGATTACAGGTTCTCGATAAATAGATGATAATTTTTATCACAGCTTCTGAAATTATCAACAAGTAAAAGTTATCAGTTAATCAATTTTTCCGAACTAATGCATATTTGTCAGTGTGTTTACTTGTTTTATTGATAGTTCCAAAGTTCGGGGGGGGGGGGGGGGGGGGGTATTTTATGTTATCGTTAGCTAATCAAACACCTGTGGCAATTATATGGATTGATCCCAAGAGGGCGGTTTCACCAAGTAACATCTCAACCCGTAACATACTCATTATAACAGTATTATAGCCAGTGTCTGGCAAGTGTTTGAGAAAGTTACTAGCCCTCACAGAGGCGTTGACTGGTGCCCTATGTATTATAGTAATTTATTACCCATATGGGCTCAAATATACGGGGTAATATTTTTTCGATCTCTGCACAGTGTGCAGATTGCTTCTACAGTCACTGATTGGCTGGCTTTAAAAAGACAAGATTTGATTGGCAATTACATACTGCCGGGACTACTTTTTGTTCATTCATGATTCCATTCATCGGTCAAACTATTACTACGAACTTCAAATATTTTTTTACGATACGAACATTTACGGAATTAAAAATCAAAATATATGTACAAATGTTTAAAAATGTTTTTATTTTATTATTTTGACTGGGTTTTTTTAAAACTATTCTTTGGTGGATACTGTTGGGTGTGCACCGGTAACGGTGCGTATGAATATATTGTTATGGCTGGTAGAGCTTGTTAGTTGTTACAGCAGCGAGAACGTAAATATACTTTTAAAATCGTTAAAGATTAACAATGGGTAATAAAGAGAATAACCAACTCACTACGAGGAATTACGGATTGTCTGTCCCTCGTGAATTAATGCTGTAAACAACATTAATTCACTCGGAACAGATAATCCGTAATTCCTCGTAGCTCGTTAGTTATTCTCTAAACAGTTGATAATATCCACCAGCCCAGACCAAACATTCACTAGCCAGGAAAGAGGGCAAATGGATTTATATCGAACTCTGTTATAGCACACGTGAGCCCACACACGCACAAAGACGTTATGTAACATATATAAGAAAGCACACACAGTTCATGAATATAAATTTATAGGATATTAATCGAGCTTCCATTTCGTCCTGAGTGAAATAATTTTCAATTGTCACGAGCTTTAGCGTTACGTGTTACGTGTTACGTCCCAGTTGGCATTCTAGTGGGACATATCATTTTGATACGTACCAAGATATTCGTAACCATATGGGTAATAAAAAAACGTTAGTCAACAGCTATATGAATTTCATATATGAAATTAATATAGCTGTTGATTAACATTTAGATAACATTTAGGTAACACAATATTTAACATTGACATATATTTGAAAAATGTATTTCATTTCATTTCAACTTATTTCCGTGCTTATATCCAATTAAGATTCAAGCTCGCTGTCCTGGGCACACCACACCTCAGCTATCTGGGCTGTCTGTCCAGGACAGTAGGTTAGTTGTTAATTGTTAGTGGTTACTGAGAGAGAGAAGAGGGTGTAGTAGCCTTACACCTACCCATGGAGTCGTTAAAACTCGCTCTCGGTGGGAACCGGTACCGGGCTGCGAATCCTGTACCTACCAGCCTTATGTCCGATGGCTTAACTATGACGCCACCGAGGCCGGTAAAATATATTATTATATCATATATTTCATTACAATTTAATTGTAAATAAGACGTTCAAGGATAATCACCTGGACGTGTATATGCACGAAGGAACATACGCATACGCACCTGTACACACTTCCCTCTCCCACAAATGCTAGCACACATGCATATATTATCATATACTTCATGAATATGAATGAAACATTAAACAACAGACACTCAAATGTTGTTCAGAGAACACATTCAATTTCTAGATAGTCGGTTACATACTAGAAATATAAATTTAGCTTATTTTGTTATATTTTACCTTTTTTAAACCTATCAAGGGAAATAATCTATCTGCGTATAATTGTCTACAGTAGTAACGGTAACTTCCCCTGTTCTGCTGTTAAAATAACACTGTCATAATGCACATACTTTTTATTTGACTTGTAATTTTAGGAAATGCGACTCTGGCTATATGTGACAATAAATATTAGTCAGAAACACGGAGTTAATTTTAATGAAGATTGAGTGTTTCTGTGTTGGTGTCGATAGTATGGTCTAAGCCAAAATTCTGTTGTTGTTGTTTTTTTATCATCAAAGAAAATGTTAACTCTACTGTAAACAACAGTTATGCATTAGGTAGGTATAGTCTGTTTGCGTCAAAGAGGAACAGATACATTACAATGCAACTCTATAATGAATAAAGTTAAAATTCGCATAACAACATAAGTATTATTATGTTTTAAATCCATACCAGTTCAAATCTATATTTTTTGTTTTTGTTAAAAATGTCCATGTAAATAAAAATGTTTCTCAACAAATTACCATCTATTATACCGATTAAATCTCGGGTGAAAACAAAATGCTAGAACAGCCAATGTCAGAAGCTTCACCTGTTTTCTCACTGAAGGAAGGATATATTTTATTTAACGACGCACTCAAAACATTATATTTACGGTTATATGGCGTTGACCACACATATATTGAGAGAGGAAACCCGCTGTCGCCACTTCATGGGCTACTGTTTTCGATTAGCAGCAAGGGATCTTTATATGCATCATTTCACAGACAGGATAGTACATACCACGGCCTTTGTTATGCCAGTCGGGGAGCACTGACTAGGACGAGAAATAACCCAATGGGTCCACTGACGGGGATCGATCCTAGACCGACCACACATCAATCGGACGCTTTACCACTGGCTACGTCCCACTCCGCTTTCTCACTGAAGTAGTTGATAACAAAGTACACGGAGATTAACGGTAGAATTGCGCGTGCTTTACTTTGGGGTGGGATGTAGTCCAGCGGTAAAACGCTCGCTTGATGCGCGGTCGGTTTAGGATCGATCCCCGTTGGTGGCTCCATTGGGCTATTTCTCCTTATAGCCAGTGCACCACGACTGGCATATCAAATGCTGTGGTATGTGCTATCCTGTCTTTGGATGGTGCATATAAAGGATCCCTTGCTACTAATGCTGCGGGTTTCCTCTCCTAGATTATATTGTGTAAAAATTACCAAATGTTTGATACCCAATAGCCGATGATTAATAAATGAACGTGCTCTAGTGGTGTCGTTAAAGAAAAGAAAAGCTTTATTTATCTTTAGTTTGGCTGTTCTACCAGTTGCCGTCATACCTGTATCAAAATGAAGACTTAACCTATGCAATTTGATTTGTAAAAAAACTTTTGTTTAATTTACATGTTTTTCAAAAATGTTATTTGAGTTGGTATGGGTTTAAAATTTAATAACACTTTTTTATATGAATTTTAACATTATTGCCTTTTGACAAACGGACTCTAGTATACGTGGCTAGCATGTGCTACCCTTGCCTACGCACGTGTGTGTGTCTGCGTGCTTAATCAGAAATAGGCTTTAAAACCGTTGGAATTATCATCCAAAATATTACTTTTTGTGCGTGAGTATTAGTGTGCCTGTGTGCGTGTGTTTGTGTGAATGTTTGAATGTGTGTGTATGTCTATATGTTTGCGTATGTGTGTGTGCGTGCGTGTGTGCGTACGTGTGTGTGTAAGCAAAACTCCAATGTTTTAAGTAACATTCGTCTTTTCATTTGAAAATACTATATGACTATAACATACAGATGTCTTGTGTAATCCTGCTCCACAATTTCACAACTACTAGACAAAAAGTCAATAATGTATGAAGCAATAACACACCTGAACAGGTAATCTGGGTACTACACGTTTTGCTAGAATCAGTTACACGGCGATTCATGGGGGGAAAAGGGGAAATTAGTTTTATTTACTTCCTAACATTTAAAAAAAATTACTGTACGGTCAATAATGGATAAGTAGCTTAACGTGTGTATATCGACATCTCATTGGTTGTCTAACGTGCTAAATGATACAAGTGGACAACTGGGGAATGTAAAATGTTTTACTCTGGCAGGAAGCGAGCGAAATTTCGGTGCGGCACCTTACCGTATTAAATGTTGTAAACAAATTATTATAGAAGCTGAATTTCATTTCCTGGTCCCCGTTCCACGAAGCGATCTTAGCCTAAGATCAACTTAAGTGCATAGGGTAGCTATGCGCCTAAGGTAATCTTAGGGCTAAGATCGCTTCGTGGAACGACCGGCCTCGGTGGCGTCATGGCAGGCCATCGGTCTACAGGCTGGTAGGTACTGGGTTCGGATCCCAGTCGAGGCATGGGATTTTTAATCCAGATACCGACTCTAAACCGTGAGTGAGTGCTCCGCAAGGCTCAGTGGGTAGGTGTAAACCACTTGCACCGACCAGTGATCCATAACTGGTTCAACAAAGGCCATGGTCTGTGGGAAGCGCAAATAAAAGATCTCTTGCTGCTCATCGGAAGAGTAGTCCATGTAGTGGCAACAGCGGGTTTCCTCTCAAAACCTGTGTGGTCCTTAACCATATGTCTGACGCCATATAACCGTAAATAAAATGTGTTGAGTGCGTCGTTAAATAAATCATGTCTTTCTTTGCTTCGTGGAACGGGGCCCAGACCACTTGTAATTTCTGTTTTGGTTCCAAAATGAAGTTATGGGACGCGGCCTCGATAATAAACCCTAATCAGGCCCCAAGGAAAAATAGATTATTCGAATACCAAATTATATTACGAAAAATAACAAATAGAAAATAATTAAGAAAACAAATTAAATTTAATAGAAGCAACACACTTTGTAAATGTAGTTTGGGGTATCAGTAAAATTCTGTTGATTCCATCTTAAACTGGTACACAACGTTTCACATTGTGTTTTATTATAAATGTAGAATTGTCGGTCATCCATTACTTGACTTTCAGTTTCGTATTCATAAATTTGTTCTTTTTGCCCCTGCGCGTGCTGTAACCTCACCGTGGTGCAGGGGTGTAACATTCTCTTTGAAAATGGCTAATACAGCACAAATTGAAGTTTAGAGTAAGATTCGGTGTCCGTAAAATTCTGTGATATTTGTATTTGTATTTGTATTTTTGCACAGTTCTTTACACTGTTTTTGTTTAAACCTTGAATTTTTATATTGATGTTGATCATCACTTTGTTTATTTGCATTACCATAGTTTGACACCCAATAGCCGATGTATTTTTCGTGCTGGGGTGTCGTTAAACATTCATTCATTCATTCATTCATTGTTCTTTTTGTGATGACGCCGGCTTAAATAAATTCGTTAATTACATATTTTGTTTTTATTTTTGTATTTTTCAAGAATAGCATTTAATTCTTAGATTTGTTTTCTTTTTGGAGCGAAGAATTTTCAGTGGTTTCATTTTTCTCTGTTTTTTTTCATATTTGATTGTGGATTATGCTATCAGAATGAGTCAAATATAACATAATAAATAATATAGAGAATTTGAACATATATAATCGGAAGCGGCATTAAAAGTCGCGATATCATTTCACCCACTCGAGTAACGCGACAAATAATCACGTTTGATTAAAGGGACATTCCTGAGTTTGCTGCAATTTTTAAGATGCTATCGACTAACAGATACTTTTTAACGATTGTAATTACATATAAAATATATGTATTTGTATAAAATATTAGTGGTTGTATATTAAACGTGTTTCTGATCGTTCTAATATTTATACTAGGCTAAATTTCATTTTATTTCCTAAAATAGAAGACAAAATCCAGTTCTTAGAAATATTAAGGCGACCAGAAAGACATTGAAAATACAGACAATGATATTCTAAACAAGAAAATATATTTAATATGTAAATTCAATAGTAGAAATATTTTATTACTCGGAAACATATTACAATGCAGCAAACTCAGGAATGCGGTAAAGTCGTTGTTAACCCGAAGCCGCCTATATCCTTATGTGTTGTATCCCACCCAAATGTTTCAGGAGTGACTAAACATTTGAATTAGAATTGATGTCAACAGCAATAGAATCTAGCCTTTGTAACTGTAAACGGTAAAGTCAAACAAGGAACAAAATGAATGATGACACGAAATTAAGAAAGAAAGGGGGAAAAAAAACAACATTATTACTTTGTAGTATTCTAATTTATCTATTAATATATATTTTTTTATCCTTGTTTTTCTTCTTCGTGTTTTCGATGGGATTTTTTTTTTTTTTTTTTTTTTTGTTTGGGGGGGGGGGTGGGGGAGGGGGTGTAGCATTAAACAACATATTTTCCTTTTTTGTTATAGCATTGGTTTAAAAGCAAGTATAATTATCTTTATTATTCGCTATTCGCTTTCATTCACATTAGACTGAAGGTTGTCTTTCCCATTAACCGGACCGGCCTCGGTGGCGTCGTGGTTAGGCCATCGGTCTACAGACTGGTAGGTACTGGATTCGGATCCCAGTCGAGACATGGGATTTTTAATCCAGATACCGACTCCAAACCCTGAGTGAGTGCTTCGCAAACCACTTGCACCGACCAGTGATCCATAACTGGTTCAACAAAGGCCATGGTTTGTGCTATCCTGCCTACGGTGGGAAGCGCAAATAAAAGATCCCTTGCTGCCTGTCGTAAAAAGAGTAGCCTATGTGGCGACAGGGGGTTTCCTCTGAAAAAACCAGTGTCAGAATGACCATATGTTTGACGTCCAATAGCCGATGATAAGATAAAAAATCGATGTGCTCGAGTGGCGTCGTTAAATAAAACAAACTTTACTTTTCCCATTAAACCGAGAGGTTTTCATATTTCAATTTAAACCGGCGGAACTATAATATAAATTGTAATAAACACTAATAAACATATACGTAATCGACTGATTTTTATAATCCACATTCCTTATTCCTCCAACATGCACGCACACACGCTTACAAATGTAATAGGTGTTTTTTTGACAAACCTTTAAATAAATGTTAAACGTTAAATATTTATCTTGGACGGTATTCTCAAATAAGTTTTTTAATCAAAGTAAACAAAACTTGCACGTAAAATCTCCTACAGCTTTTTAAATATGTCACGGTCATTGTTTTCAGATTTAAAATAACTTTCTTTCTTGAGATTTGTGTTTGTTTGGTTGTGGTTTTATTGCCTACTTTAGGCAATCCTGTATAAATTAATATGAAATATTGCTTGTTTATTTGTTTTGGGTTGTTGTTGTTGGGTTGTTGTGGGGTTTTTTTTTTTGGGGGGGGGGGGGTCCGGAAGGGGTGCTGATTTTTTTTTTTTTTTTTTTTTTTTGTATATATGTGGGATTTTGTTTTGTTTTATTTTATTTGTGGGTTTTGGGGGAAGAGAGGTTGTTTTTGTTATTGGTTGGTGTGGGCATTTTTTTTTTTTTTGGTGGGGGGCGGAATGTAGTCCAGTGGTAAAGCGCTCGCTTGATGCACGGTCGGTCTGGGATCGATCTCCGTCGGTGGGCCCATTGTGCAATTTCTCGCTCAAGCCAGTGCACCATGACTGGTATATTAAAGACCGTGGTATGTGCTATTCTGTCTGTGGGATGGTGCATATTAAAGATCACTTACTGCTAATTGAAAAAGAGTAGCCCATGAAGTGGCGACAGTGGGTTTTCTCTCTCAATATCTGTGTCGTCCTTAACCATATGTCTGACGCCATATAAGCCTAAATAAAATGTGTTGAGTGCGTCGTTAAATAAAACATTTTCTTCCTTTTCCTTTTGTTTTGTTTTACTTGTGGTTTTTTGAGGGAGAGAGGTTGTTTTTGAGGGAGAGAGGTTGTTTTTTGAGGGAGAGAGGTTGTTTTTTTAGGTTGTTTTTTTTAGGGAGAGAGGTTGTTTTTTTAGGTGTTTTTTTTAGGGAGAGAGGTTGTTTTTTGAGGGAGAGAGGTTGTTTTTGAGGGAGAGAGGTTGTTTTTGTTTGTTTGTTGTTGGTATTGGTTGGTGTGGGATTTTTTGATGGGTTTTTTAGGGGGTGAATGGTTGTGTGAGGACGGTATCAGATAGGCCACGAGTCTACAAATTAAGTCGCAGGATTGGTTCAGAATTGCCGCAAATTTACGACAGCTTATATATCTATAGAGATCTTCACACTATAAATCTCCGACAAATAGTCAAACGGGGCATCATACGTGTGTTTGCAATCGTAAGGGGATTTTACAAATCGGCCCGAGGTCTATTTTTAACACAACACCTTGATCAATCTTACGCCACTCGGGACATCCAGATCAGCTGATAATGACGGATATTCGGTACTACCGGCACACCGATACCCTTCGTTAACATTTACATGTACAAGTATTCACATTTGCAAAAGACGTAACCCAGTGATTAAAGCGCTCGCTTGATGCGCGGTCGGTCTAGGATCAATCCCCGTGGGTGGGCCAATTGAGCTATTTCTCGTTCAAGCCAGCGTACAAACGACCGTGGTATGTGGTATCCTATTTGTGGGATGGTGCCTGTATAAGATCCCTCGCGACTAATGAAAACAAACAAAATGTAAGTGGTTTCCTCTATACGACATGGGGCGGGACGTAGCTCAGTCGTAAAGCGTTCGCTTGATGCGCGGTCGGTTTGGGATCGATCCTCGTCGGTGGCCCATTGTGCTATTTCTCGCTCCAGCGAGTGCACCACGACTGGTATATCAAAGGCCGTGGTATGTATTATCCTGTCTGTGGGCTGGTGCATATAAAAGATCGATCTCTTGCTGTTAATCAGAAAGAGTAGCCCATGAAGTGGCAACAGTGGGTTTCCCCTCTCGATAACTGTGTGGTCCTTAACCATATGTCCGACGCTATATAACCCTAAATAAAATGTGTTGAGTGCGTTGTTAAATAAAACATATCCTTCTTTCCTCCTTCAATATCTGTGTGGTCCTTAACCATATGTCTGACGCCATATAACCGTAAATAAAATGTGTTGAATGCGTAGTTAAATAAAACATTTCCTTCCTTGTTCCTTCTGTAAGAATATGTCAGAATGACCAAATGTTTGACATCCAATAGCCGATGATTAATAAATCAATGTACTCTAGCGGTGACGTTAAACAAAACAAACTTTAAATAACATTTCCTAATTGATCGCTGTAATATGTAAGCGAGGACGCCTTCTGTAGCTGAGCTTATGTACATCACATATTTACAAAATAAAACAAACATAAAAGTACATACGCCATTCCTTATGGAAGTATGAGAGACAGTATAGTTAAATAATACAAGTGACCTTAAGGCGGTAGAACAACTAGAGCACATTGATTAATTAATTATCGGCTATTGGATGTCAAGCATGTAATAAATTTGACTCGTAGTCTACAGAAGAAACACGCTACATTTTTCCATTAGTAGCAAGGGATCTTTTTAATGCACAAGAAAGCACATACCACGGCCTTTGACCAGTTGTGGTGCACTGGCTGGAATAAGAAGAAAAAAAACATTAGTTGAATGGATCCACCGATGTGATTCGATCCTGCGACGCATGCACCTCAGATGAGCGCTCAACCGACTGCGCCAAATCCATTATGCTATAGAGTCCATTTGCGTCAAAAGAAAACCGATGCATGTAACTTTATAACAAATAAAGTTAAAATTCATATACATGTATAAACATATTATTACGTTTTAAACCCATAATCAAATTGAAAAAAACAATTGAAAAACATTGCAATAATAACAAAAAAATTATTTACAAATTACTTAGGTTAAATCATCTTTTTTTATACAGGTGTGAAGACAACTGATGGAACATCCAAACTAAAGTAGGCGCGATTCTACTTTTAGACTCCATGTAAATGAATGAAGGGAGGAAGGAATGAAGGAAGGAAGGAAGGAAGGAAGGAAGGAAGGAAGGAATGTTTAACGACAGACTCCATGTAGTGCATTACCGATTACTTCAGTGAGAGTGCAAGTGAAGCTGCTTACATTGGCTGTTCTAGCACTTTGTTTTCACCCCTATATTAAATAGGAAATTTAATCTGTACATAATTTGATGGTAATTTGTTAATTAAGAAACTTTTCATTTACATTTGAGTTGGTATGGTTTTTATCACTTAGCAATGCACTGATCTAGTTGCATTCGTTTAGCATTTTCAGTTTGTAGTTTTGGTTATGGGCATTTCTTCGATATATAGATATCGGATATGCCTAAGTAGTTGAACAAGCGTTTTAATTTTTCTAGCGAGTTATACATTTGCCCATTTGCAGGAGAATTCATTTTATAACTGAGTAGTAAATGACAATTTTAAAATATATCAGTGGTCAAAATACTGCCGTCGTGACCGGGCTTTTACCGGTCAACATCAGCACGGACCGGGAGATGTTTTTGACTGTCAAACAAACCTTACATCTGGAAAATTACTTTATATTAAATTATCACAAAATTTGTAGATCATCCTTCTAGAATTGTCGGACCTACAATTACAAAATACATTTATATTCACATCTTAGTTGAGTCAATAATGTTTGGTCCGGCATGTTTTGATTCAGGCAGGTACGAATTTCTGTCAATTTCGATCAAAATCCTATAATTATTTGATCAATGGTTAGTTTTGGAGGCGTTCTACCTTGTTCACCATATAACAAAAAAACACACACACTAGAGGTTTCTTCTTGTTTTTTACCGGCAATAAGCGTGTCAGAAAATTAATGAGGATATTTTCTTTCTTTTTTTTTCTTTAGATTTTCGTATCCCCAAATTCCGCAACCATATAAAAGTAAAGGAAATACCATTAAGTGAAATAGCTTACATTTGCAATTTACTGGTAAGTTATGATCCTTGATTTTAGATAAAACTAAATATTTTGCTTTAGCTGCATGCTGAGTTAACCATCTTTTTTTCGAGAGGCTTATCTCCGAAAGTAAACTATGTCTTATGGTTATTTGAATTTCCATTAAAGGGACATTCCTGAGGTTACTGCATTGTAAGATGTTTCCGACTAATAAAATATTTCTACGATTAAACTTACATATTAAACGTATTTTCTTGTTTAGAATATCAGCGTCTGTATATTCGATGTGTTTCTGGTCGTCTTAATATTTGTAAGAAGACCAAACTGGAATTTGTCTTCAAATAATTTCGTACGTACGAAAAAATACACTGTAGGAAATAAAATAAAATTTAACATAGTACAAATATTAGAACGATCAGAAACACGTTTAATATACGGCCACTGATATTTTATGCAGAAATATATATTTGATATATAATTACAATTGTTAAAAAGTCTTTGCAGCAAACTCAGGAATGTCCCTTTAAGTACCATTTCGTTAAAGGAACATTCCTAAGTTTTCTGCATTGTAAGATGTTTTCGACTAATAAAATATTTCTACGATTAAACTTACTCATTAAATATATTTTCTTTTTTAGAATAGCAGTGTCTGTATATTCAATGTGTTTCTGACCGTCTTAATATTTATTAGTAACCCAAACTGGATTTTGTCTTCAAATAATTTCGGACGTACGAAAAAAACATATTTTAGGAATTAAAATGAAATTTAACCTAATACAAATATTAGAACAACCAGAAACACCTTTAATATATAGACACTAATATTGTATGCAGAAAAATGTAGTTGATATGTAATTACAATCGTTAAAAAGTTTCTGTTAGTCGATAACATCTTCAAACATGCAGCAAACTCAGGAATGTCCCTTTAAGTGTTCTTTTGGGTTTTGTTTTTTTTCGAGGGTCTTATCTCCGAAGGTGAACTATTTCTTATTGCTATTTGAATTTTCATTAAATACTATTTTATTATCCTTTTTATCGAGGGTCTTATCTCCGAAGGTAAGCTATCTTTTTATGGTTATTTGAATTTCCATCAAATACTATTTTGTTAACTTGTATTTTTTTAGAGGTTTATCTCCGAAGGTAAACTATTTCTGTTATTTGAATTTCCATTAAATACTATTTTGTTACCTTTTTTCCAGAGGCTTAACTCCGTTAAATATTTTTTTGTTTTCTTTCATTTTTAACTTTAGGTTTAGAATTTCTGCAATATTTCAAAAAGTTATTTAGATTGTTGTTTTGCAAGTTGTAAACATTTGTTGCAAATAGAGGCAAAGCAAGTAGATACTGCTTTTTAGGAAGCTAGTTCATCTGTGGTAGGGACTACTCCTGCACAACCAAAATATAGATGATAATTTTCTAGGTCATTTAAATAAAGTAAAAATGAAACAGGAGACAAATTTTCTCTTTGGCGAAACCAGTATTGCATGAAAAAAATTGTGAGCATTCGTTATTTATTTTGACAAAAGATTTTCCATTTATGTTATAATTTGTGTTTTATTAGCAAAGGAAGACTGTTTCATTAATATTTTGTAAGCCTTCATTACGAGATTAGGCCTAAAATATTAGTATTGAGTGTATCTGAAATCATACCAAACAAGTTACCGTAGGTAGAATAGGTCGGTTTTTTGGTGGTGGTTGTGAGATATTTTTTGATGAATTTTTTTCCATACCATATTTACCCCTTCTTCAAGACCATCCTTACAAATATTTAGTTCTGTCCATTTCCGACTAGTAGTTTCAAATGTGGGTAGCTAGGTAGGGATTGTTTTTGGGTTTTTTTTGCTCCATACACATTTTGGCAAAAATAAAATAAATCACTTGCATATAATGCCACACATGAGACACTTCATTCTGTCACATATTAATGTCGTAGTTTTGAATATTTTTAGATACCACTTTATTTTATCAGGTTTTAACTCTACCCAAACATCATTAATCAGTGATAGAAAAAAGTTTAATTATTCACCTAAAAATCTACATATCTGCTATTTAATGATAAATTGGCAATACCCCCGGATTCTGTTTAATGATTTAAACGAAAAACTGTATTGTATTGAAATACAACTGCAATAAGAAAAGAGCTTGAAAGCCGCCATTACTGACTTGCAGTGTCGGTCTATGAAAAACAATTTTATAATCGCAGGCCTGGCTGAACATACTAACGAGAACACTGAACAGGTATTAAGTGAGTTTATTTACAAGGAACTTGGAATTGAATGGAACATAGAATTTGAAAACGTCCACCGGTTTGGCAAAAGGCGAGATGGAATTCATCGACCTATTGTTGCGCGCTTTCTGTTTTTAAAGATCTTGATATGATTAGGGCTAAAGCGTACAGATTAAAAAAATAAGCCTTACAGTATCAACGAGCAATTCCCCACAGTTGTGAAAGCAAAAAGAAAGAAATTATATCCGGTAGCCAAAAGGTTCAGGCTTGCAGGTCACAAAACTAAAATGGTTAGAGACAAACTGTTCGTGGACGGACGCCTGTACGAAAGTAACGAAACGACGGACACTGACCATCGCTCCTATAGGGATGCCGCACAAGCTGCACCAAAGGACACCACGAGATTCCCTGTATGGACAAAATACCCCACATGATTCGCGGCATGGACAGGCCAACGATCATGGCAGACGACCTACAGTGAAACGACCACGTGCGTCTTCCACACCCACATCAGACAGCCATCGCCCATCTGGATCATCCGACACCAGGGACAGTGCAGTACAGGGACTCGCGGGGGGTGGTTTATCTGTAATTTCATGGAACGTTTGTAGGTCGTTAGAAAATAAATTGCAAGATGTGGAATTTTTATACTTCATTTGTAAATATGATATTATATGTTTATACGAATGTTGGGTAGATTCTAATGATATAACGACACCCAATTACATTGCTTGTAATATACCCAGAGAGCATGGTAAAGGGGGTGGGATAGTTATTTTTATAAGAGATTGTTTGAAAGACTGTTGTACATGTATTGAAAAGATTTGCGATAGTATCGTTATTCTGAAGCTTCTACGAGATACGTATGTTTTTGTTAATTACATCCCCCCCCCCCCCCCCCTGTAAATAGCGCTTATTATAACACCAATGATACTGATCTATTTTTAGTTCTTGAAGATAGTATAGCCAGATACGTTCAGTTAGGTAACATTATTGCTATTGGTGATTTTAATAGTCGTACTGGAACTAGTCCTTTGTACACGACAGACTGTCAGAAATATCTGCACATGTTTGATCAAATGTTGTAGAATATTTATCTGATACTGATATCATACAACGCATCAATGAAGACACAACTATAAATCAGTTTGGTAGAAAACTCTTATCTCTCTGTAAAACATGTGGGCTATGAATTTTAAATGGTAGACATTCTGGAGATAGAAATGGAAATATCACGTTTTATAATGCAAATGACACCAGCCGTATAGATTATGTACTTGCAAACGATTCATGTTTTGACTTAATTCAAGAGTTTGAGTCGGGTAAATTTAACTGTTTTTCGGACCATTCACCTGTTTGCTTTACAATATGCAGCCCTGTTAAAGACGACAATAACTATATATTTGATGAACAGACACATAATATTAATATAAAATGGAATGAAGAAAACAATCAGGATATAATCGTTGAAATTGCTGAACAGATGGACAACTTGACAAATATATGTACGCTAAAAGAAACCAGCCAGGAAAACATAAATATATGTGTTGACAGATTTACAAATGAATTAAATAACATTATTTTACCTTTTTGCTCCGTTAAAACTTACAAAACTAGTGCGAAAGGTAAAGGATCATGCACGATTAAAGGTGAAGATAAACCTTGGTTTAATGATATGTTGAAACAAAGGTACCAAGAATACAGAAAAGCTATTCAAATTTTCAACGCTAACAAAGCAAATGATAATCGTGCCGAACTTATCCGAGTGAGAAAATGATATAAAAAATTAGAATTTAAATTGAAAAGACAATATAAGAACCAATAGGGTAACATGTTGAATTATTTACGTAAATATAACCCAAAGCAATTCTACAAACATTTTAAGAAACGAAAACAATATCACCGATCGGAGTTAAGTAATGAAGACTTCTTTAACCATTTTTGTAATCTTGCTAGTAATAAACCTAACATCAACCATGAAGTAGATGATTTTTTATCAAATTATAATGTACATACTAATGACTCATCATTTAACGCATTAGACCAAGACATTACTGAAAAGGAAATTTCTGAGGCTATACACGGGTAAAACAAGAACAAAGCATGTGGCTATGATAATGTTTTAAATGAATATTTTATTAATTGTAAGGATGTTCTAATACTCTTGTTGTTTAATAACGTTTTTCAATCTGGTCATTTCCCGTACGCGTGGTCAGTTGGTTGTATAGTTCCTGTCTTTAAAAAGGGAAATACAAACGATACAGATAATTACAGAGGTATTACTCTAGTTAGCTGTTTTGGAAAACTGTTCACGTCTATCTTAAATAATAGATTGATAGATTTTGACCAAAGACATAACGTGATTACCGATGCACAGTTTGGGTTCAGAAAACAGATGTCCTCTATTGATGCTATTTTCATTTTACAGTACTTAATAGATAGAACACTCAAGAATAAAAAACGTTTTTATTGTTGTTTTGTAGATTTTAAAAAAGCTTTTGATTTTGTTAACAGGCAAAACTTATGGTATAACGTAATCCAACAGGATGTCGAGGGGGAAATTATTTCTATTATACGGTCTTTATACAACGATGTTAAATATGAAATAGAAGACGAGTATCACTTTATTCTCCAATGTCCTAGATTCAATAATATAAGAACCAAATTTATAAAACGTTATTACCAAAAACATCCAAGCGTTTTTAAACTTATTCATCTTCTAAGTACTGGTAATATTAAAGAACGTAATAACCTCGGGAAATATTTAGTACGAGCAAATAATGTAAGAAATAAATTATTGGAATAAATTGTTTAATGCTGTACAATACAGAACCTGCACCTGGTAGCACAAACGTATACCTTAGCTCTGGCATATGCCCAATAATGACATATAGCCTTATATATAATATATTAATTAGTAAAACTGATATGTTGAATTAGTTTTAGTTATATATATATATATATATATATATATATATATATATATATATATATATATATATATATATATATATATATATATATATATATATATATGTGTGTGTGTGTGTGTATGTGTGTGTGTGTATATATGTGTGTGTGCGCGCGTGTGTGCGTGCGTGTGTATGGGTGTACATGTATGTATGTATGTATGTATGTATGTATGTATTATGTATTCAATGAGGTAAATCACTATCCACCATTATCCTGTACATTATGTATTTATTTTATGTTTATGTTTGTATAATGCTGATAAGTTGTAAAAACTTAAAGTAATAAAGAGTTTGAATTTGAATTTGTTCATTAAGGGCTATAATGTAGTTTTCATAATTGTATATTTCATAGTATATTGCTCATGATTTGAAAACAAACATCCACCATAAAACAACATTTTGCTTTTTTCTCTTTTTTAATTTAAAAAAACTTATGTCAAAAAAATTTATGTCAAGGCCTGGAAGCTTCTGGATATCATGTCAAATGCTTTTTAGAAACAACAAAAGCACAAACAGATTTCCTATTTTTTTCTTTGTAATAAAATTTCGAATTCAAATTTAAACAAATAATCATTTAAGGAGTAACTTTGTCGAAATTTGTCGTCTGGGATTCAGGATATATTTTTTTCTAGATGGATACTAGTATATAGGTGCGATTTTGCTTTCTTCTAAACAAAACAAATGTGTCTATGGGGAAAGCGCAGAGTAAACCTATAAAATTGGATTAGTCTTTTTTCACAAACCTTTTCCCCTTGCTTTGTATATCGACACATAAAAACTACATTCATTCATTTATTCATTGATGAAGGCATATAAAAAATACTTCAAAAGAAACAGTCCCTTTTCCCCCTTTCCTGTTCATATACTGATTGAATAGGCACGTTACGGTCACAAGCATTAATGAATAGCATTTTGGGATAAGCTGTTAATGTCAGGTATGATAATATCTTGTACCTGACGACCAATGAGAAACGTGGATCTATAAATCTATTGTTCTGATTGGTCGAACACGTCAAAGGAAGCAGTCGGTTAGAAATATGAAAACATTGTCGATCACTTCAGGAAATAACGCATTTTGTTATGTGTACAATAATATTTGCAAGTAAAATAATTCCCCTGATAATACTCATACTAACTTATTTCTGTTCTTTTGACGTGTTAGCACAAGTATTCCTGATAAAAGTTAATTTGTTTTTGTTGTTGTTGTTGTTGTTTGTTTAAGAAACCCCATCTAATTAAGGTTCAAATATGCATACCTTAGCATTTGCTTTATAAATAAATACAGGTTGTGTTTTAAAATTACGAGACTTATGAGTTGCATAGACAGCTGCCATGCTTACGAAAACTACTATTGCAAAAACAGGCGTTTATGAAAACTTCAGTTATCTTTTTAATTTTTGCATTAGTAAAGAACAGAAGAGCGATATGAATTTTGACGTACATGAGCCTATTAACATTTCTCAGCGACACTCACACTAGATTAGTTATCGTAGTCACAAGGTTAGGCACAATACCCCACCGACCTATTTTTATTTGTTTGGAGTTTTCCTTGTCCGTATGTGATTAATATTGCACCACTGTAGGCGTAATGTAAATTGTAGTACCCGGGGAACTTCCGGGGGAAGTGTGGAGACAATTGTATGATATACCTATAAGTATAGATCTTTGAAAATGTATTCTCATATATTTGAGAAAATCCAGCCAGATACCAATTTGAGGAAAGAGATTCCTGTTCAGAATACAACATGTCCTTCGGCCTTTTCGCGATGGTAAGTTTCAATAGTATTAAAGGGACATTCCTGAGTATGCTGCAATTTTTAAGATGTTATCGACTAACAGAGACTGTTTAACGATTATAATTACATATCAAATATATTTTTTCTGCATAAATTATTAGTGGCTGTATATTAAACGTGTTTCTGATCGTTCTAATATTTGTACTAAGTTAAATTTCATCTTATTTCCTAAAAAAAAAAAAATTTCGTACGTACGAAATTATTTGAAGACCAAATCCAGTTTGGGCTTCTTACAAATATTAAGACAACCAGATGCACATTGAATATACAGACACTGATATTCTAAACAAGAAAATATATTTAATATGTAAGTTTAATGGTAGAAATATTTTATTAGTCGGAAACATCTTACAATGCAGAAAACTCAGGAATGTCCCTTTAAATACATTGAGATAAGAGATGAGAAATGTTAAAAGAAAAAAAAAAAAATTGACGTATTTCATCATGTTCAATCTGTATAAGTCAAACGGGAATCGATGAATTAGGAAGGTACTCTATAATGAATAACGATATAGCTCATAAAACATGTTATTAAGTGTTATGCCCATATCACATCTTTATATATATATATATATATATATATATATATATATATATATATATATATATCTACCAAAACCAGATCCAGATTTTAAAAAAGATTTGTTTTGTTTTCGGGGTGGGGTTTTTTTGTTGGTGGGGGGGGGGGGGGAGTGGGAAATAAGAGAAAAAGTCATATGGACCAACTCGTGAAAAGGGAAACAAATTGAATATAATCAAAGGAAAGAGGCACTTGAATGTAGGAGATGTGTTCCCTGGTCCCCACTGAATCCGACTCTAGTTTAGGTACATAATTAGTTCTGGTACAGCTGGCTTCAGATCACAGTTATTGGGAAATATGTCCGCGCAAGTAATCTGCTGTTTGTGATTATTTCATGACAGACAGCTTTGAAGTGGTAACCACTGGGGAAGACCATGTAGTTTGCAGACATGTGCAACTTGTTGACATTGGAGACCTTTTTGTTATAATTCCGACACATGCAAAAGTAGTGCTTTTTGTGTAAAATGGGTGTACTCCGGCCAGGTTTAGAGGGTGTGTTTGTTTAAACCAGTATCCTGGGAGAAAGAGCTGGACAACAGGAGCTGACCCTGTCAGGATGTATTGTCCTCAGGCAGACAGAGATGCATACAAACAGTTCATGGGCCTACAGATATTAATAAAAGTGCTATAGCCACTAATGCTACATATAAACATGTATATAGTGTAAATAATTGTGGACTGTGGCCAGTTAAGATAGGACCTAAATGTTACTACATGTATAACATGGATACATAAAGTAGGCGGAGGCTAAAGGCTGAACTTACACGCGCGATTGCTTTACCGTATGTGTTCAAGCAGTTGCCTTCAAATATATACAAGAGGAATATTTAAGCCATAAGCAATTTTATTGAAATTTGTTGAAAAGAGCAACATATTTATTTGCACTGAAAGTTTTTTTTAACAAGAAGAGTTTTAGCATTATCCATTATAGAGGTGCATGACAATGCATCGGTCTTTGAGCCCGGAATACCAAGACAAAATTAATTGAGTCATTCACAAATGTTTGTGACTGTAAACGTACTTATCCAATCGGTATTTAAATCGGGGGAAAAAAGATTGATCGTTTTAATATAACATTACTTTTTTAATATAGCGACAGTCCTGTCTTAATCTATCTATAGGGTAGCATAGTGTCAAAGCGGTCGATATACGATCGATCCACGTCGGTGGGCCAATAGGGCTATTTCGTGTTCTAGCGAGTGCACCACGACTGGTATATCAAATACCGTGGTGTGTGCTATCCTATCTGTGGGATGGTGCATATAAAATATCCCTTATTACAAATGGAAAAATGCAGCGGGTTTCCTCTAAGACTATATGTTATAATTACCAAACATTTGACATCCAATACCCGATATTTAATAAATCAATGTGCTCTAGTGGTGTTGTTAAACAAATAAAACTTTTAACTTAATCTCTCTATCTATCTGTCTGTCTGTCTATCTATCTATCTATCTATCTTGTATTAAATCATTTTTACAATAATAATACATTTTCGAATTATAATTAACATTAATGAATTAAATATAAATTAGTATAAATGAAAGGAAACAAAATTAACTGAATAAAATAAAATAAAATAATATTAAATAATATATTATAGTGAAATACATAATGGCATAACACGAGGAAGTATCGAATTTAATTTACAAACTGCCTTTGGTGTAACTGGGGCAGATCCTATATTACTTTACCCCATCCCCCCACCCACCCACCCACCACCCCCACACTTTGTTGTAGACGTGAATGTTTTTTACTTAATATTCGCCAGTTGAAGTATATGTCAGCTTTACATATTTAAAATATTGGCATTTACCAACATTTGCCATGATGAATTTTACTTGCAGAAAGCAGGAAACTGCTGTTTAGAACATCAAGTTCTCAAACTTCGTGTCCCATGTCCCTCTAGAATTGACGTAACTACTACCAAAATTTAATGAATCAAACCAGAGTTAAGTTAGCTAAACGTTTTAGAGTGACAGGACCTAGTTTTTAAACACTACGACGTATTGTTTTTACTATTAAAGCGCGGTTTGTTTTATAATTTAAATTAGAAGTACTTACATTTTATTATTTAGAATATTAATTTTCGTACACCTGAAGTGGTTCTAATCATCCAGGTTTTTGCAACATCCCAAAATGTACGTTCGTCTGAAAAGTAACGATTATCGAGACAAGCTCTAGTTATGTTTTAACGATATTTCTCTGTTTAAACACCACGGACTTTAGCTTCTCTCTGTTATAACCTTATCTAAATGTGTGTTGCAGCTCTGCAGATTAACTCAACTTAGTGTTAATATTCACAGACTCTAACTAGGGCCTGCGCCTTTAATACACAGTTCTACATAGTAATTCCATTGTTTCTTATTCTTATTTGCGATTGTCATTGTGACGAATTATTTGATTGGATTATACTGATTTCATTGTAAATAATGATTTCATTTGAACCATCATTTGGTACAATCATGACTAGTATGTGTGTATACAGCATATACACTTGTATACAAATGTTATATATTGTGAACAATACATTTAAAAAGTGAGGCATTTCTCAGCATTTGTAATGATATTTTTTACAGAAAAATTTCAGAACATTTTGTTTTCAATTTTTCCAGGAAGCATGCCCCCAACCCCCCGTAGAAAACCGGGCGATTCGCGCCATAGATCTCAATATCAGCTTCTTCCCCAAATGTTAACTTACTTAACCATGCCTGACCATGCATATACTTTAATATTATGTGCCAACATGCCTTGCTAGCCTCTGAGAAAATTTCTGCGGACGTACCTAATCTTGCACCATTCCATGCACATGTGCTTGTTATAAATATGAACACCGTAAATTAGGAAATAACCTTAAATAAAGAAATAAGGGAACATTAGTTTGGTATTGTTGACCAAATTCCAGTCACTATCAACCTATATAGTAATGCCTGCATAACGTATAAAGATGTCATATGGGACTCAATGTCAGTTACATGGTAAACATTTATTTGACACTATATACGAGGATTTTGGTTGCAGTTAGCTTTTCCTGTTAGTGTTGGTGATATCCCTTATTTATTTATATTAATATATATAAAATAAAAGAAATAAAGTTTGTTTTGTTTAACGACACCACTAGACAACATTCATTCATTAATCATCGGTTGTTAGATATCAAACAGTTTGTAACTTTTGACGCATTTTCTTAGAGGAAACCCGCTACACTTTTCCATCAGCAGCAAGGAATCTCTTATATGTACTTTTCAACAGGATAGTACAGTACATACCACGGCCTTTGATATACTAGTTTTATGGTACTGATTGGGATGGAAAAAAAACCCAATCAGATAATGGTTTCACTGAGCTAGTACGATCCTACGACGCACGAACCTTAAGCGGGCGGTGTACCGACTAATCTAATCACACAGCGCCCCTAATGAAAAGCTAAACTAGTCTTTAAAATGGCGGTCTGGGGGGAACTAACACTTCACTCCACTGTCACTACTAGAGAACTGAGCATTTCCAGTGTATGTATGTGTGTGTGTGTGTGTGTGTGTGTGTGTGTGTGTGTGTGTGTGTATGTGTGTGTGTGTGTGTGTGTGTGTGTGTGTGTGTGTATGTGTGTATGTATGCAAACTGAGTACAGTCCCTTTAACGCAGCGCGAAGTGGGTGGGAGCCTCGGTGAAGTTGGTGGTTAGGCAAAGACACCTACTCGGTCAGGCCATCAGTCAACAGGCTGGTAGGTACTGGGTTCGGATCTCAGTCGAGGCATGGGATGTTGAATCCAGATACCGACTCCAAGCCCTGAGTGAGTGCTCCGCAAGGCTCAATGGGTAGGTGTAAACCACTTGCACCGACCAGTAATCCATAACTGGTTCAACAAAGGCCGTGGTTTGTGCTATCCTGCCTGTGGGAAGCGCAAATGAAAGATCCCTTGCTGCCTGTCGTAAAAGAGTAGCCTATGTGGCGACAGCGGGTTTCCTCTCAACATCTGTGTGGTCCTTAACCATATGTCTGACGCCATATAACCGTAAATAAAATGTGTTGAGTGCGTCGTTAAATAAAACCTTTCTTTCTTTCCTACTCGGTTTGTGTTTTAAGACAAGGTGTGAAAATCACTGAATTACGTACCTCCTTAGACAAAAATCCGAAAAAAAAACCCCATCTAACAAGGAACGAAATATAATTCCAAAGCATGCCATCAGATAAATAAACCGTGAAAAATTATATTTATTAAAAGTCCCAAATAAGCTTCTTTAAAACTAGACATTTCGTCTATATACTACATAACAGGACACATTTCTGTGGTGTGTGAATTAGATAAATTCAATGTCACCGACATCAGGAATGAACAGGGTTAAATTACCGCCAATTTGTACAACCAGCTAATTCTATAGCGATCCAGTGGGCCGTGTAGTTCGTGTTAGAAGTACAATGTATTTTGTTGAGCATGTAACATGTATGCTAGTGTATTTAAAAAAAAAAAATGTTGGGTAATAGAAAACTTTACGAATGAGTGAATAAGTGAGTGAGTGATTTGAATGAATGAATGAATGAATGAACGAATGATCGAATGAACGAAAGGAAGGAAGGATGGATGGATGAATGGATGCATGGATGGATGCATGGAATGAATGAATGAATGAATGAAAGAACGAATGTCAAGGACGAAATATTGAAAATACATCGGCTAGTGGGTGTTAAACCAAACCCCAACAATATACTAGTAACCTACTGCAGAATACTGGAAATATTTAGAAATGATATATATATATATATATATATATATATATATATATATATATATATATATATAAAGGAATGTCAATGAAAATCATAAAGCTACACATTAGTGGTTAAACTTTAAAAAAAAAAAAAAAAAAATTGTTATTGCTGTTGTTTTTGTTGGTGGTGTTGTTGTTCTTGCTTTTGCTAAACAAAAAAGTGTGTGTGTGGGGGGGGGGGGGGGGGGGACGCTTATATAGACTGTCCCCCGGCGTTGAAAAGTGAGGGAGACGCGTTAAGATTAGGGTATGTATATAATCAAATTAGAAATCGTATTTTTTTTACAAGTTGAAATTAATGGAAAAAATGGCTGTTTCCGAGAACGTGTTGCAAACATTAGGGTAAGTCGAATCTTTATTGTTAGTCCCCTACCGGTCCAAACGGAAGGGACTATAGGTTTCATCTCAGTCCATATGTCTATTTGTCCGTCTGTCCGTCCGTCCGTTTGTCCCACATATAGTCTTCCATATGTTTGAAATTTTGTGTATAGCTTTATTATATACTATTAGAGATCATTTTTGACTTTCATAACGAATTACCCATTTTTGACAGAGTCATGGATAATTTAGGAGATACGCAAATTTGTTTTGGTTTGTTTTTTCTTCTGTGTAATGCCTAAAGATATTGCGCTGAAATTTTGTGTAGGCATATAGTTTTATCAGGTACTATTACAGATCACGTTTGACTTTCATGACAATTTACATATGTTTCACAGTCATGACCTTTGAACTAGGAGATACGTAAATTTGTTTCCCGGACTTGTTTGCAATGCCTCAAAATGTTGAGGTGAAATATATTGCTTTATCATGTTCTGTTGCAAATCAAGTTTGACTTTTATGACAATTTACACATGTTTCACAGAGTTATGTCCCTAGAACTTAGTAGATATGAAACTTATTTTCCTGACTTTTTTTTCAATGCCTGAAGATATTGAGAGACAATTTACACATGTTTCACAGAGTTATGGCCCTTGAACTTTGGAGATACAGAAATTTGTTGGGCCCGGTAGGGGACATGGTTTTATTATTATTATTATTTATTATTATTATTATTATTATTATTATTATTATTACTATTTTAATATTTAATTTTTTTTTTTTTTTTTTTAATTATTATTTTTTTTTTTTTTACTGCTTTAACTCCCCATATAAAATGTTATGCATGTACTCTTTTCATCTATGTATTATTAAACAATTCGAAAGGTAGGGTCGAGTTCTGGGAAACTCTTTTCAGTCCTGATATATTATCCATTGGCCTTTTATTTGTCCCACATCCGCGTCACAGCCCATATCATGTCTGGAGAACAAGTCTCGCTTGTATTTCGGGTGGGTGGGACGAAACGCCGAGTAATTTAAACACCTAAGATCAACTTTAACATCTTGTGAACAGGATCTTCACAATAAAGCAAACGCACGAAACCTTCGTCACCTTGCTAAACTGGCGGATATCACTCATATGTGTTCTTCGTTTATATTTAGTTTATATTACCCGTGTTCAAATATTGATGCAGATGGACCACAGCGTAGGCTTGTTTGCGTATGTCTGTGTCAAAGCTGGAAGTTAGGTTTTCCGATTCGAGTTTTAAATTATTTAGTGTTTAAGGTGTGTTTACACGGCGCTTATGCCAGAGCCCATATATTGGATATGGCCCTAATCCGAGTTTAACTTATATCTCACAGATAAAACTCAAATGTGTCGTATGTCCTGAGACAGAGACGTGTCAAATGAATTTTCGAACTACACCCCTTCGCCGAGTTTTGTGCTTCAGTTATTATGGATTGAGGGAATTGTCTGTCCTGTCGTTTGACGTCACTAGGTGTGGATGCACAAAGAGCTTGTGACCAGCTGTAAATCTGAATGACAAAAAACAAAAACAAACCGTATTCCAGATTGTATCTCTGCACAAGACATGGTCACAAGGAGGTTTTCAATAGACCGTGACGATTGTTCTCATGGCTCGTTGTTAGGACAGCCACTCCAAGAATGGCAAAACGTGGAATGTGTATTAATCGCTTTGACTCCACCATAGCTTGTAATGTGCAGCTAAACAACAATCCATAGTTTGATTTACCTTATTTATTCTCATTCTTTTATCCAGTTATTGTTCAAGCACGCTGTCCTGGGCACACACTTCATCTATCTTAAACATTTGTTCACGACAGTTAATTTGGTTTAGAGATTAGTGAGAAATATAAAAAGTTAAAGTTTGATTTGTTTAACGACACCACTAGAGCACAATGATTTATTGATCATCGGCTATTGGATGTCAAACATTATATTTCTCCTTTAGCCAGGGCAGGTCAGGTCATAGGGCTTAATGTGCACATTCAGAGCAAGCTGTTGTAGCGCACGCCTGTCATGGGCGTAGGTGTCGGCCCATGTCGGCTCCTCCGTCAAGGACAGGATTTCTTTAGTAGCAAGATATCTTTATATACATCTTCCTACAGACAGGATAGCATATACCACGACGTCGTGGTGAACTGGCTGGAACGAGAAATAGCCCAAAGGGTCCACAGATAGGGAGACAGACAGACGTCGGTGCTGTTACCTCACACCTTCGCACTGAGTTATACATTCACCTTGTGCTGCAGTCGATACCGAGATTCGAACCCAGCACCTGTAACTTATGGCTTAACCACTGGGTTACCAAGACTGGAAAACAGCATTGAAATATAAGCCATGCTTACCATAGGCGTCAGAAGCGAGGTTGGGGAAGGCAGGAGATGTTGTCTCCAACTCGGAAGATTATTTATTGCCCCGACCACCCTCCCCCAGTGTAAGACGAATATATAACCACAAGCACACACACACACACACACACACACACACACACACACACACACACACACACACACACACACACATACACTACCTATGGTTAAACTAGATCGTTACTACACGTCACCCTAGGAAAACGGACCTTTAGACCTCTAGATAATGTCGTTATTAACTGACTACCTGGTGAGAAGACCAATCAGCATCGTCCAATGACAATAACTTATGTTCTGATTGGTTGATTCGCATAATAACTGTATTTTGTGTTGGTTTAACCTTTGCCCCATACCACAATAGTGCATAATTTGTTAGTGTTATGAACTTGAACATCTTTATATACATGTAGACCAGAACATCTACACCTTATCGCATGTAAAATAGCACGTATCTGTTGAACTTGATATATATATATAATATACTATCTTAAACGTTTAATTAAAGGTAAATTGTGCATACTAATAACTGAAATATTTTAAATATTAAATATATTAAATGCGTGTGATAGCACATGTATGTGTGCGTGCTTGCGTGTTTGGTCTATTTTTTGCAGTGTTTAAGCTCTCCTAGTTTTACTATCGTAATATTAAACTATATGATTCTTATGAAGGAAGAAAATGTTTTATTTAACGACGCACTCAATACAGATATTGAGAGGAAACCCGCTGTCGCCACTTTATGGACTACTCTTTTCGATTAGCAGCAAGGGATCTTTTATATGCACTATCCCACAGACAGTATAGCACATACCACGGCCTTTGATATACCAGTCGTGGTGCACTGGCTGGAGCGAGGAAAAGCCCAATGGGCCCACCGACGGGGATCGATCCCAGACGGACCGCGCATCAAACGAACGCTTTACCACTGGGCTACGTCCCGTCCCTGATTCTTATGAATTACGAATTTCTGCTTTAACAAAATACATTTGTATCATTTTTATATATAACTAGTTCTTATACTGTATTAATTAACATTGAATTTCATTTTAATTATTTTAATACTTTTATCAAATTAAAGGTCTTATATTAAAGTTGAAACTACAATATGTTGCTGTTTTCACATTTATTTGTAATAAATAACTACAAATTAATCGATCCCATGCATAATCTTTTTATAATAATTTCAAAAATAATAATTTTAAAAAGTCTTGTATTGGACGACAAGAGGGGTTTCCCCGAATAATTTGTGGCTAAATATAGCATAGTCACCATCTTTGTTTTTTCGTCTGTTATCTGCAAACAATTATGGAAAACAACTTAATGTGTTGAATAAAACTCTCAAGATTCCCCCTAAAATATTTTGTTCTACTAGTAAATGAAATTATTTGGTGATAATTGTTTATAGGCATATGGCTGAAGGTATAAACTTTATGTTTGAAAGCAAATATTAATATATATTTGTGGTGGGAACCTCCATCATTGCAACTTTGACACAGTACTTTTAAAGCTCAAGCAACACATATCAGTTTATCTGGACGGCCTGGTATGAACCGATTATTAGCTGTTACACCAGTCTGTTTTGAAGAAGGTACTGGAATTCGAACCCAGTACAAACGCGCCTTAAACGCATACAACTGGGATCGGCGGCGATCGTTTGCAGCTATTTTTAAACCATGCGTGTGCATGCTGAATGAAATAACCAATGGCAGTCTGTTTAACAGCGACAAGCCCGAGTTTTATAGACTGATTGTAAAGAGATCTAGGAAGTTCTCACTTTTTATTGTTGAGTGATTACAAAATGACATGAGACATGAAACTTGAAACTGTATTCAATGCATTCAGGCCTTCAGACGACAGCATATGAGATTTGCTGTACAACGGATATTTACAATGGCAAGATGACAACAGCTCGTAAATTAACATTATACACAGACCTGTTTTAAAATAGCTATACACACTAGACAGATGAAAGCTATTTATTATCAAGATTCTGTAGACGTTCATGGACAATTAATCATTAATATGATGATATGTCATTATATAACGGTAAGAGTGAGTTTAATATATATTTATGTATGTGTGCATGTGTGTGTGCATATAGTTAATGGTGTGTTATACGTATAGTTGCTTAAATTAAATCGATCGGCGCAAATGCTTTTGTAACCAACCAATCACTTACCCACTGTCTTATCAGCCCTGGATTATTATTAATTAAACGACATATGTTTTAAGACAATACAAATTTAAAGATATGCACTGAAATTTCAAATTCAATAAAGATATTTTAATTTATCTATCTATCTATCTACCTACCTACCTACCTACTTACCTATCTGTCTATCTATAATATATATATAATATATACTGACACACTTTGAAAACGCAATTTGATTTTAATGTGACACTAAAACAAATATAATGTATATCTATCAATGCATATGTTTAACATGCTACGGTGTATTACCGCATGTCAACGTGGGTTTCTGAGTTTACATTGAAGATCTTTTCATGCAATTAACACAAAATGTGAAAACTCAAAATTTGGTGTAAAACTGAAAAAGTGCACAGTATGTTCACAATACTTTGCTCGTGAAAACCGCATACGTCGGACGCATAAAAGGCACATATTGATTGCAGGATAAGTCTGTGTGCTACGACTCAGCAATGATCAGAAGGAGCGTTCATACCTACCTACATACATACCTACATACATACCTACCTACCTACATACATACATACATACATACATACATACATACATACATACATACATACATACATACATACGTGATACGTACATTCTTAAATACATATATACATGTATGTTCAAGATCCGTAGTAGATACAAAAGTACAGTGTAGTCTAAAATTAGCAGGTTAATGCATTCAAAAATTGTCGTGAGAATAAACATTAGACCACTAACTGAACACAGGCCATTTCCAGTAATCACATAATTTGATGTTATATAATCTCACAAATCTCGAAATAGCCATATGTGAGACACCATTTACCGGATTTTAAAAATGTTTCCGCAATGTCGTTAAAGAAATATTCATATCTCAGTAATAGGATAGGTTATGACTGCCACTGTCAATGAATATCTAGTACAGAACCACTTTACTGCTTTTACTATTTGTAGTAGCTGATCTGCCTGGCTGAGCATTACGACTGCGCTTTATAAATACAACACGCCGTAATCGTGCACCTCTCGTAACTGAACTCGCTCTCTTGTTACAACGATCATACAGTTGCGATTATGACTATATTATACAGCCCGTTACAATAAACCGCTCTTTGCTTATTGTACCTATTAATATCACGGTGTAAATATCCGCTTTGGTGGTGTAGTGGTTAAGCCATATTTACGCCGTGTCTTCTCTCAGTATTATCCACTAACCACTAATCCAGATTGTCTCAATAGGTGTAGTATGTGTCCCGGATCCTTAATTAGATAATAATATTAATAAGCATATGTTTACATTTGAAACTACCATTAGTGTGTATCTCAGGCAACATGTTTGATATCTCTCTCTCTCTCTCTCTCTCTCTCTCTCTCTCTCTCTCTCTCTCTCTCTCTCTCTCTCTCTCTCTCTCTCTCTCTCTCTCTCTCTCTCTCTCTCTCTCTCTCTCTGTGTGTGTGTGGTGTATGTGTCTGTGTCTGTGTCTGTGTCTGTGTATGTGTTTTATCTGTTTGTGTGTCTGTCTGTCGGTGTGTGTGCGCGTGCATGCGTGCGTGTGTGTGTGTGCGTGAATGTGTGTATTCGTGTGTGTGTGTGTGCGTCTGTCTGTGTGATGTGTGTGTGTGCGCGCGCGCGCGCGCGTGTGTGTAGAAAATTTGCTTGAGCAGGTGGTGGGTCGACCTCCAAAACCCATCCCCTGCTTACGCGCCTGAATATTAATGTACTATTTAAAAAATGAAAACAACATCTGCATAAGTCCTAGCAAACATTTTGTTTTGAAGTTTGCTACATTCAAACAATAAATTAAAATTTGAAACGTTTACTTTAAAAACCCAGAAGTTCTTCCGGCACTAGTTTTAAAATGTGGTCCCACAAAGGCGTAAATGGACAGATGACTTCAGACATGAGTTAAGGAACATAGTGCAATAACACAACTAACTGTACCAGGGCCGTAGCTAAGATTTGTTGTTGGGGGGGGGGGGGGGGGGGGGGGGGGGGGGGGGGGGGGCAACTGAGTAAAGAGTTAAGAAGATAATTTTCTGTAAGTTTCGGATTTTTTTCGGGGGGGACTGCCTCTCCCCCCCCCCCCCCCCCCCGCTGGCTTCTGACCTGTGTACAGTTTACTTTTAGGTTATGATTAAACTCTGGCTTCCACCAGCACACAACATAGACAAAAAACAATATAATGGGTTTTTTTAATAATGTTTGAATTTGTTTGGTTTGTCATGCAAAAAGGTTAAATCCATGACTTGTAGTGAAATAAGTAACACATTTTGCAGTAAAATACTTATATTATTCTAGCATTTGATACAATTAAATACTTTTAAAACATTTAGGCACAATTTCATACATCCTCCAATACCATAAATGAATAAATCAATGGATGAATCAATGGATGAATCAATCAATCCATCAACATTTAACAACACCGAGCATGAATAACAAAAACAAAATCGGCTATTGAGTGTCCAATAAACGTAAGCATGTGAAAGTGTAAAGAGCTGTGCAAATATATAAATGTCATAAATTGAGGATATTTCATGTTTTTGTCAAATATGATTTATATCTCATCTCGTGAAGTTTTTGCGACGAGTGTGATATGATTGGAAATTTCACGAGATGAGATATAAATCATATTTAACTAAAAACATGAATTTTTCTATTTATTATATAACTTTTGGCAACTTACTTTTATTTTTAAAATGCCAGCAGCAAAATAGATAACACTTTCTACGGTACCCTTTCTACAGTGGCGATAACACATTTTAGAGTGAAATAGTGACATTTTCACTCTAAAATGTGTTATTGACACTGAGTGACTGATAACACTTTTATTTGACTGATATTTAAGATATTTCACTAAATGTGATATAATAAGTAAGTTTATTGCATACCTGTGAGAGATAACGGAATTTAATAACAAAATCGTACATCACATTGTGAGATACCGTTTTCTTTAACAAAGCTAGGGTATACATTCTAACAGCACATTAAGGGAGAATGGGGTCAACACAGTGTGACGTAAGATTTTGTACATTTCTTACTGAAAACAGTGCAGTTCAGCCAGACCGAGCACAAAAAAAATCCAGCAACATCATGTTAGAAAGAATGACCATTTCGGAGACTAGTCAAAATAGCTCGTAAACGTTTGCAAAAAACCGACTGGCTGAACGTTTCAGTTTTAAAAGTTCTGTCGAATAAACAATTTGTGAAATCAAAATCTGGGTCATTAACCTCGATTGTGGGCGTGGCCTATGCTGATACCCAACACCAGCTGCTCTGAATGTATACTTATGTTTGATGATTTCTAAGCAATAATTATAGGTAAGTAATAAATAAAATACTATACTCCTTTTAGTTTCGCTCGCTAGATACCATTTTCTAATGTACTCGTTCATAATGGTATTAAACTGAAAGTCGTGTAGTCATTCTCTATATATTAAACTTTCAATTAAAATTCTACTCTTTTAAAATTTCAAAACAAATTCATCATCACCAAGCAAAAGAAGCATGGTCGGTTTCTGACCTTTCTTCCTCTCTGTATTACTCAAAAAATATTTTTATTTTAATGTGAATCGGAGATTTTGCTTTTTCTAGATTCCTAAGTATGCTTGAGCAGTAACTGTGTTTCAGAATACGTGCTTGACAAAGGTGCAAGATGCACCCATGATCCGAGCTAAATACATTTCCTTGATGCACACAATAGCATGAAATATGTTTATAAACATATCTGGCTCACGCCTGTCAACGAGAATTAGAGACGGTGGTCATAAACATAAATAATGTTTCACATTTCCACCACAAGGCCCGCACCCTCCGCCATCAAAATGTTCTTACAAGCTATGGCGGGCACGCAAAGAGCTATGGACTTTGAAGTTTTGCCTCGTTAACCTAGCGTGGACGCAAATGCCATGCAAACCGCACACAATGTCCACACAACGCAAATGTTTTGTGAATAAGACTAAAGGCAATTCGTGTGCGTGAATCTGAGCTGAATGAGAACCAAGATGAATTGGGATAATGTTAAGCATTTTGTTTCTTATCGTACTAATCACCAGCATACGTGTACATTGTGATGTCTTAAGTGGACCCAAAACAATGGTCAAACTAAACATTTCTATTGCACCAAATTTAGTAAGATTTTGTGCAGTTTATACACAGTTATTAGCCACCGTTTCGTTGTCAAAATTGACAATTTTCAGCAGTAATAAAAGCACAAAGTTAAATCTGACGGGATTCGAACCTATTGCACAGAGTCGCAAAGCCTTAGACGCCCAATCGCGATAATCATCCGCTAAGTAATTAGCTCTAGTCCTATTCTCAAATATGAGGGTCTTTCTTAAGCACTCTTTAGCGCTATTAAGCATCTACTAGTATCTTACAAGAATTTTCGCAAATGTTTTGCGAATAAGACTCAAGGTAAGTTGTGTGCTTGAATCTTAGCTGGAACCTAATCCATAAAGCTCTGTTAGGCTCATTTAATCTACAATGGGTCATAGCATCGTCTTTGAATGTCTTTCTGCATTGCTTTGCGAGTTCCGAGAGTTTAGTGAATTTAGGCCCCACGGTGGAGTTAGAGGATACTCCAGCTATTATACTCAGTGTTGTCCGTCTACTTTTTATTTTATTTAATTAATTAACATTAATTTTTCAGCTCATCAAATTGATGATCATCTTCTCGCAATATCCGCCTTGTCTCTCCCGGAGTCACCACAATAAGTCACGCCAAGGCACGACTAGTCAATGTCAGGAACCGGACTTGAACGAAGTTCATCAGTCTTTGCCCAGTGATCTCCACGACAGCTTTTCTCTGATTAAACCTTTCGTGGGCTCCGTGGTGACCCTGTCGGACGTTCCCCGCCAGTACGTCAACATTCTCATAAAGACACTAGACGACACTCGAAGCTGTGCCGTGTTACAGAACCTCGCAAAGAGAGAAGCCGGGCCCATGTGTCCTACATACCACGTGCTCAACTTCGACGAAAACCGGAAGCCGAAGTCTCTGGTGGAGACGAGGTGTAGCTGCAAGAATTGCCCCGACCCCAACGTCCCCCACAAAACGTCCACCCTTCTGGCATGCCAACCGATTATATACTACACCCGCGTGTTGCGAAGATTCGACTGTCGTGACGGAATATACGTCTACCAAACCTCGTGGGAACCTCTGCAGGTGGGATGCACGTGCAACTTCCCGCAATTCCGGCGAAGCAGCAACACGATTTGATACTCATGGTTCCGTTGGTAATTAAATGTCCAAGTCACAAACAGACAATGTCTCTATCCGCATTGGAATTAAAATCAGATGTACCATATACCAAATCTGTAACTGATTCAAAATATTCTGAGGTATTTGATGTGTTCTGCGTATGAAGCCAAAACGATTGTGGCACGATGTCCCACCGCGGACATTAAATACAGAAAAGTAATGCGGTATGTGGGATAGGGGTGGAGTAAATCAATTATTTTTTGCTCATTGAGATATGAGAGAATTTATATTCTTGTAAGATCATTTTGACGATACTTTTAAAAGATCCGAAATAAGATTTAAAACACGATGGACGCCAATTTGACAAAAGCCAGGAAATTAGTTTTTAAAGATGAGCTGGCAGGAGAAATTAAAACACTATTTTGTGTCCAAAAGTGATGTCCGGCTTCAAAATGCTTGTATATGCAAACCAAGTACATTTGAATTAAAAACAAGAGTTGTAAGGATTTCAACTGCATCGTGTTTTGAATCCTATTGGATCTGTACTGTAACTTACTGATGTAAGATTAGTGGGCGTTATATGCCTTCCATTGCACTATTATAGCATTATTACTAATATTAAAATAAATATTCAACTTCAGTCCCCCTCCCCCCAGTTTCTCAATAATGGGATTATATACTATATTCTTGTATTGAATGGTGATTTAAATATATGATTATATGATTACTAGCAATACTCCTCCTCCTCCTACTACTACTACTACTACTACTACTATTACTACTACTACTACTACTACTACTACTATTACTACTACTACTACTATTACTACTACTGCTGCTGCTGCTGCTGTTGCTGCTGCTGCTGCTGCTGCTGCTACTACTACTACTACTATTATTATTATTATTATTATTATTATTATAGTTTTAATAATTGTAATAATACATGTAACAAATTTATTACTACTACTACCAAAGGCAGTGGTGTGTACTGTCCTGTCTATGAGAAATTGCATACAAAAGATCCCTTGCTGTCAATTTGGTAGGAGTAGTCTATGTGGCGGTAGCGTGTTTCATTTCTTCTGACAAAATGTCGAATTAACACCAAGTTAGACACAAAGTAGCGGCATATTAAAATATGCTGAGGTCTTGTTAAACCAACATTCATTTCATTCATTTTATTAATTTCATTCTTTATTTATTATTATATTTATTTTAACAGAGTTGTCTGTCCTTGCATAGTTTGTATTTAACTGGTATAATTTTATCTTTATTGCTTATCAATATAACACAATGTTGTTTCATATTAATTTTTAATATGTTCCCTTACGAAGTTGTGAATTCTAATGATTTTTCTTTTCTAACAGTGTTGTCTGTATTTACTTGTTTTAATAGATATTATAAAATGCGTCCTAATGCTTTGTGATATTTTAATCTTATTTTATATTGTTCACAGCTTTTTAATATATGTAATAGTTTAATTCCATGGCGTGTTCTTAAATATTTAAAATGAGACAATAAATGTGTTAAGTATGCACAAATTTATTATTTTATATTAATATATTTTAATAAAATGTTATTTATTATGTGTCTCTTCGTTATTTTTAATTATTGCAATATAAAATTATTTGAACAACTTTATAAAATACGACGTTAAATCTGTTTGTTTTTTCTTTCGGATTGTGTGTGTGTGTGTGTGTGTGTGTGTGTGTGTCTATGTGTGTCACTATGTGTGTGAGTGTATGTGTGTGTGTATGTGTGTGTATGTATGTGTGTGTGTATGTATGTGTGTGTGTGTGTGTGTGTTACTATGTGTGTGAGTGTATGTGTGTGTGTGTGTGTGTGTCACTGTGTTTGTGTGTCACTTCGTGTGTGTGTCTGCGTGTGTCACTGTGTGTGTGTGTGTGTGTGTGTGTGTGTGTGTGTGTGGATAGGTTGCTCTGTGGTTTTCCCGTCACAACCAGTATCCCTGCCGTAGTATGTACTGTCTTGTCTATGGAAAAGTGCATATAAAAGATCCCTTGTGGCGACATCGGGTTTCCTCTTTTTCTTTCCACATACAGAGAATAACTGGTTGCTGAGCGACATTCTCCATTCGATCTGACAGGATAAAGCCGTTACACACTTATATGCACCTATACATACTCGACACACATACTCACATACCTATACACACACACACCTATAAATATATACCCACGTAAAATAAACCTACCCACATGCCTACATACTCACATACTCACACTATGATATACCATCATACCCACATACCACATACTGAAGTAAAATATACAATCTCAATCTCGAGCAAAATACACATAACGCTCACTCACACACACACACACACACACACACACACACACACACACACACATACATACACACCACACACACACATATATATATATATATATATATATATATATATATATACACATACATACACACATACAGACACATACATACACACATACCTACAGACAGACAGACAGACATACATACATACACACATACACGCACATATACATATGCATACATGTACATACATACATACATACATACATACATACATACATACACACACACACACACACACACACACATACATACATACAGAGAGAGAGAGAGAGAGAGAGAGAGAGAGAGAGAGAGAGAGAGAGAGAGAGAGAGAGAGAGAGAGAGAGAGAGAGAGAGATACTTATCGGCAAGGCGGAGAAGGGAGAGGGAGAGGCAACCATTTTACTTTAACAGTGTTACAATACAAATGGATAGTTGGATGTGTCCCGATTGTCGTTGTTGTTTTTATTGCTCCCCCTATATTATGTTCTCTTCAGGTAACTTGGATTAATGCTCTGTGGCGGATATCGGTTAATTCAACCAATAATTCAACACTGTAATAATAAATACACACGATGTGTTTATATCTGTTAATGGTGATGATAACAGAATGCTATTACATCACCAGTAAGGAATTATGTAGATTCCAAGTAGGAAGTACGTAATACATTTTAAAATACACGGCGCACCGCCTCTGACTTGTAATTCGTCGAGTGGCATTTTACATCCTTGGTTCTAGGAGCCAATCAGAAGATTCGTCAAATAGCATTTTACATCCTTGGTTCTATCAGCCAATAGAAATACAGTTATTATCGGGTTCGATAGGGGATATACCTAAACTGACACACGTGACACAATTTGATTTGAAATTCATTACTTGTAACATGCCCGTAAAACCGGGGTGTCGGTGGGGTGGGGTGGGGGGGGGGGATATATGTGCCCCCTCTTTAGGACGAAAATGTACGGGGTTTTTTTCCTATTCTATATAAGTAAAACTAAAAATATGGCTTGTGCCCGACCCCTCCTCATTAGAGACCGTGCCCATCTCTAGACATTGTGCCCCCACCCCCCAATATGGGCCAGTGCATTTGTATGTTTTAGTTTTAATTTTATTTTTATTTGAAACCCCCACATCTAATTAATAAATAAGCAAATACAATTTAAAAATAAATAATAATAAATAATGATAATAATTAAACAATTCCAGCTAAAGTTTGTTTTGTTTAACGACACAACTAGAACACATTGATCTATTAATCATTGGCTACTGGATTTTAAACATATAGTGTTAGAGAGGAAACCTGCTACATTTGTCTATTAGAAGCAAGGGACTCTTTTATATGCACTATCCCATAGACAGGATAGCACATATCACGACATTTGATATACCAGTCGTGGTGCATTGGCTGGAACGAGAAATAGCCCAATGGGCCCACCGACGGGGATCGATCCCAGACCGACCGCGCATTCAAGCTAAATGTCCATGACAGGCGTGTGCTAAAACAGCTTGCTCTGAATGTACACGTTAATCCCTATAACAACATAACATAACAAATGATAAAGCGATAAAGCGGTCGGTCTAGGATCGATCCCCGTCGGTAAGCCTATTGTACTATTTCTCGTTCCATACAGTGCATCACGACTGGTATATCAAAGGCCGTGGTATGTGCTATCCTGTATGTTTTATAATGTATATAAAAGATCCCTTGCTACCAATAGGAAAATGTAGCGGGTTTTTTTCTCCGAGTCTATTGTTCAGGATTACCAAATGTTTGACATCTAATAGCCGATGATAAATCAATCAATGTGCTCTAGTGGTGTCGTTAAACAAAACATATATTAAGAAAGAAGAAATGTTTTGTTTAATGACACACTCAACACATTTTTATTTACGGTTATATGGCGTCAGACATATGGTTAAGGACCACACAGATATTGCGAGAGGAAACTGAACAAAAAAAGAAACTTCCGATTTGTACATATAGTATTTGTTGTGTTAAAGAATTCATTGTGTAATGAAATTATATAGATAGTATTAGCCTTGAGCTGTATTATCAGGATTCATGAATTTTATCGATTATTTTTGCACTGTTAATCGTCGACAACGTGAAATTCAATTTGCACGTGCATGCATGGTTCGACATGTCCCGTGTAGTATTCGGTCAATTTGTTTTACTTGTCTTACTGACATTGTTGTCAAGTAAACGAAAACGCTTCAAAATTTGTAAAAAAACAACGTTTTTTACATTGTAGCATTTTTAGTATGCCAAGAATACCCAATAATTTACGCGAACGGGCGATTGGCATGCTTGATGCTGGCATGTCGACAGAAGTTCTAGTCGAGCGATACGAAATCTTCGCGTAAGATTTTGAGCGACAGGAAGCACCAACGACTTGCCACGTCGTGGACGTCCGCGTGTTACAACGCGTGGTCAAGACCGCTATATCTTGAACACGTATTTGCGCAATCGATTCCAAACTGCCACTGCTACTGTTGCTAACACACCAGGGCTTCATAATAACCGAATCAGTGGGCAAACTGTTCGTAATCGTCTGCGGGTTTACATGCACGACGTCCTTACGTCGGATGCGTTTTAACGCAACGTCATCGTCTAAATCGTCTTAACTGGGCACGTGTACACACTCGTTGGATACGGCGACGCTGGAATACCGTTCTTTTTTCGGATGAATCCAGATTTTCTTTACAACGTGGTGATGGCAGGGTGCGCGTCTACCGTAGGAGAAATGAACACTACGCTGACTGTTGTGTTCTTGAACGAGATCGTTTCGGGGGTGGGGGTTGTGTCATGGTCTGGGCAGCCATTGCCCATGGTTATCGTTCACCACTAGTCGTCATTGATGGCAATTTAAATGCTCAACGTTACCGCGATGACATTTTCGCTCATCATGCCATTCCTCTGTTCCATAACAACGCCAACATCTCGATTTTTCAGCATGATAATGTCACCTCTCATACAGCTAGAGACACTGTAAATTTTCTTAGGACAAATAACATTGATTTCATTGATGACTGGCCCGCTAAAAGTCCTGATCTCAACCCCATCGAGCATGTCTGGGATAGTCTGGACAGACGTTTGAGGCGTCGTCCCAACCCACCCGTTAACGTCAACGAACTTCGTCAAGCGCTCATTCAGGAATGGAACAATATTCCACAGGCAGAAATCAACACTTTAGTCAATTCTATGCGCCTGCGATGCACTGCAGTGGTCAATTCAAGAGGTGGTCATACCCGTTATTAAGTGGGTTTTTTTTTTTAACCCCTACCACACTTGGTCAAAATTTCTCCCAGTTTCTGTTAACCTATGGCCATGATTTTTACACCAAACGATGCATCATGGAACACTCTTTAAACGCATATATAACAATTGTTCCCCCGGTTTGTTTTCATCAAGTTATGTTCAAGCAAAGTTAGCGGAAGTTTCTTATTTTGTTCAGTATATGTTTCTACGTATTGTTGTACTGAACAAAAAATAAACTTTATTTTGTACGTACGTATGCTTAGAAATTGAGATATACAAACGTATTAAACAAATATACATGTATTTTTCATTACGCCTTGTACAATAATTATACTTATGGTAAATATAAATAATAACAAAATAAAACCATAATACGCAAAAAGGATTTTAATTAAAATCTGGTGCATACGTATAGGGCCGAATTTACGGAGCCTGTTTTTCTTAAACGCAGGTGTTTAAATATTGTAAACGTAAGTAGTTAAATGCGTTTAAGACGTCAACAGGCTTTGAAAATTCGGCCCATAAAGGAGATTAATAGAAATACACTAGAATAGAGAGTGGTAGAGTTTTGAATTAAAATTCGAAATACTTTGATTAGTTACATTAAACATGGCAGCACATCACCACGGGTTTTGATAGGCTAGTTAAAACGAGAAAAGACATACCATTCAGTTCCTTACATCTCAAGTGTATGTCAAATACTACTAATAAAAGAAGTGTTTTTGTTTAACGACACCACTGGAGCACATTGATTTATTAACCATCGGCTATTGTATGTCAAAAATTTGGCCATTTTGACATATAGTTTTAGAGAGACAACCCGTTCCATTGTTCCATTAGTAGCGAGGGATATGTTATATGCACCATCCCACAGACAGGATAACGCATACTACGGCCTGTGATATACCAGTAGTGGTGCACTGGCTGGAACGAGAAATAGCTCAATGGGCCCACCGACGGGGATCGATCCCTGACGATCGCGTATCAGGCGAGCTTTTCACCACTACGCTAGGTCCCGCCCTCTGGTCAAGAGAGAGAGAGAAAAAACTAAAAAAAACTACTGCAGCCACATAGGTTGCTCCTACCGAAAAGACAGCAAAGAATCTCCTATACGTACTTTCCTCATAGACAGAATAGTACATACCACAGATGTACCTGTTGTGGGGCACTGGTTCAAGACGCGTAAAACCATTCGACCGAGATCGATCGATCCTATGACCTATCGCATCTCAGGCGAGCGCTCTTCCACTGAGCTAGATTCCTCCCCGCGGACTAAACAAATAACGTACGAACGTACGAACGAATTAATCGTGTCCGCGTACGAAAGTGGCAGCGTAGGATAGGTTTGTGAAGCCAAGTGAAACAATGTGTCCGTGATTTACCACTCTATTATTAAGCTTTAGCTAATAGTAATTCTAGGAGGGATGGGGCAGAAGACTTGTGTAATACAACATGCGACGTGATTGCACATGTAAACAACATTTTGTTTAACGACACCCCAGCACATTGTAAAATAACTGAATACCACTACCACTACTACTACTACAGCATTACAGTATAATATTACTACTACTACTACTACTACTACTATTACTACTACTACTACTACTACTACTATTACTACTACTACTACTACTACTACTACTACTAATATTACTACTACTACTACTACTACTACTACTACTAATATTACTACTACTACTACTACTATTACTACTACTACTACTACTATTACTACTACTACTACTACTACTACTACTACAACTAATATTACTACTACTACTACTATTACTACTACTACTATTACTACTACTACATGTGACATTGTCTTCTTTTCAGTTGTGTTGTGTCATGTCATGTCATGTCATGTCATGTCATGTCACGTCACGTCACATCACGTCACGTCACGTCACGTCACGTCACGTCACATCACATCACATCACATCATATCATATCATATCATATTATATCATATCACTGCATTATTTATTTATTTATTGTAAATTCAAACGTATGCACTTGTTTTGCTGATCACTGATCTGTGCGTACTTCTGTCTGATGTTCTACACTGTTACACAGCTAGTTTCCAGGATGCAGTGTTGTTTGTGTCCGCTGTCACGGGTTAAAGAACATTTTCTTCTTCGTGATCATGTTAGAATACATTTTTTTTTAAAGGCGGAAGCGATTCTAGAATAAAAAAAATTAATAACAGGAAAACTGGAGTGGGGGTGGACAATCTCAAGTGTTGGAGGAACAGCTTCTAGTGAGGGGCACAAGCCATATTTGTATCTTTATTTATGTAGTTGAACAAAAATCCGTAAATTTTCGTGCTCAAGTGGTGGGAGCGGGGGGTACAGGCGACCCGGTTCCTAAAGGCGTGCATATGAAAACATGCACATGCACAAACATACACATGTACATACAGACGTGCACTCTTACATCCACACCTGTCTATACATCCATTCATCCACCCATCGACACGCACGCGCGCATCCACATACATACACACATACAGACATATAAACATACAGACAAACATATATACATACTTACACACATACAGTCATACACAGACAGACAGACAACCAGACAGACAGACGGACGGAGGGACAGACAGACATATATACATACTTACACACATACAGACAGACATCCATGCATACATACACACACATACATACATACATACATACATACATACATACATACATACATACATACTTACATACATACATACATACATACATACACACATACAGACATATAAACATACAGACAAACATATATACATACTTACACACAGACAGTCATACACAGACAGACAGACAGACAGACAACCAGACAGACAGACGAACAAACGGACAGACGGACAGACGGACATACGAACGGACGGACGGACAGACAGACATATATACATACTTACACACACACATACATACATACATACATACATGCACGCATGCATGTATGCATGCAGACAGGAACCGACAGACAAATAAACAGACACACAGACAGACAGTCAGACACACACACATACAGACAGATAGACAGACGGACATATTAGCAATGATACCATTATAGAACATTTTATACCTATATATCTAGTGTTTATAAATAGCATAACCAATGACTGTCGGTTTCTCGAGGGGAAACCCTACCTGTTTTGAATTCATGGAGGAAGTGGCAGTTTGCACCCACGAGCGACGTCATATCTTAAGCTCTTTAAAATGAGAGGACTAGAATTGATGTCGGGGTATTGTGGATTACGTCGTGCATGGACAAAGCATCCAAAACTACTGTCTCAGTGTCATAGTACTTTGCAATATGGTAAGAACATAGTCAGGCTTCCACTCTAGTCATAATACAGTGAAAACTTTAGTTTATCATTTCACTTTTTAAATCTTTTTTTATTATTATTATTATTATTATTATTATTATTATTATTACTTTTATTAGATGTCTTTAATTGGCTAATAATTTATGTATATATATTTTAATGCTGCGTTTTTCTCTGCATCTTTTAAATCATAAAAAAAACTAGTTTAAGGTAGTAACTGGGGTTTTTTTCTACTAACATCAGTTTTGAAATTGCAATAAAAATCAGATATAATTCATATTTGTAACCTTTGGTGAGGTGTTTTTAAACCACAGTTCCTTTCATTCAACTGCCACGCCTATAAGCGATGTATACTAATCTTAGTGGCTTTGTGCTTTAACTTCCTCATTTAAAAGACAGATTGATAATTGAGTCTTTGAAACGTCTTTCATTCATGTACGTACATACATAGATAAACGGGGAGCGGGCTGTCAAGTTTAGCAGTGAAATGTTCGTCTCAGATGTCGAAGTATTTAGGATCGATCACACTCGATGGTTTTTTTTTTTTTGGTTTTTTTTTTTTTTTTTTTGGTTTTTTTTTTGGGGGGGGGAGGGATTTTTGTTTATTATGCTTTGTGTTTTATGTTTGTTTTTCTTTTTGTTTGGTTTTTGTTTAATGTTTTTGGTGGGGTTTTGTTGGGGTGTGTGTGTGTGTGTTGTATTTTGACGTCCTAAAGATAGTTTATGTTTATTGATATCACTAGAGCATATTTATTTATTAATCATCGACTATTGGATGTCATACATTTGATAATTCGGACAATCTTAGAGGAAACCTGTTACATTTTCTCCATTAGCAACAAGGGCTCTTTTATACGCACTCTCTCACTGACAGGACAGCTCATACCATGGCCTTTGAATTACCAGTCGTGGGGTACTGGTTAAGAGAATTAGAGAATAGGTTCGTACAAACACCTAAGGCCAGCGGTCTTCCGACTGAGCTCGATTCCGCCCTTTTGACGTCATAACCAGTGTCCCACGATTGGTGCATCAAGGGTTGTGGTAAATACTGTCCTGCACATCAAATAAGAAGCTTGTGTGAGGATAGTAGATTTCCTCTCCCTGGACTTGGGAATTATTTTATGGGTTTCTGTCTCACAACTGAACTTTGACACGCACATACGAAATTAGTCTAAACCGCGTTGTGGTTCGGGTTGCAGTTGAAACACGAACCGGGACGTCGAGTAGAACTAGTCGATACTACAGTGTAATCGAAGTAGGTGACATTAATGTTATGTAAACATACTTTGCTTTACGAGTGATCTTGGGTACAAAACTAGCGTCTGTTGACCTTTCGTTATGTTATTCTCAACAGTACCGAGAGTGTTAAAATCAGCGCCTTTAGGGCTTTAACTACCAAGGTGGGGGCAAGGAGGGGTAAAATATCCACCCGTTACACCTGTATATATATATATACACACACACACACACACACACACACACACACACACACTCCCCGTTCTTAGTTTTAGGGTTAGTTTTAGGGTTAGGATTGGAGTTATGTTTATTGTTAGGGTTAGTTTTTGTTTTAGGGTTCTTCTTCTTCTTCTTCTTCTTCTTCTTCTTCTGCTGGCATGGCTAGTAGCTTGGTCCTGGTCGGGTCTATGTTACTGTTCCCCGATTTCTTTTGTACTACCTAATTATCACTGAAGCGGGGTGTATCAAGAGTATAGGTTTTATTTGGGTTTTACGTTCATTCTCTAACACACTTCTCGCGGAATAGGTTTCCAAATAAGTGTGTTTGACAGCTAGTGTCTGTCACGGTTGATTTGTTGTGCATTCAGCCGGCTCATTATATATACCTGGGGAGATATCATTACATATTACCTGACCCTGAATTGGAGCCGACGGTTGTAACAATGACGTTACATAAATTGATTTCAACAAGATTTAGGTAAGTGATAAAGTCCGCCTGCTGCGTCATAAGAACCGTGGCTCGATCCTTCGCACTGGAAATGGTGTTTTCTGGAGGGGATGAGGGTGGTAGTGTGGATGGAGATGGGTGGGTTTTGTTTTCTTTGTGTTATTAGAACTTTCTGTGGGTTAATATATATATTTTTTCGTTTTAGTTTTTTGTGGTTATTTTGTTATGAGTGAAGGGGTCTAGCTCAGCAGACGACTGGTATATCAAAGACCACGTTCATTAAAATAGACCTATTGAAAAACTATGGTATGTGCTGGTCTGTCTGCAGAAAATAAGTGTAGTGGGTTTTTTTACGAGTTATCAATTTCAAGTTATTATCAATTATCAAGTGCATATCTAATTAAGGGGCGGGATTTAGCTCAGTGAGTTCAGTGCTCGCTTGAGGTGCTTGCTTCGCAGGATCGAATCACCTCACCTGATTGGGGTTTTTCCTCGTTCCAACCAGTGCACCACAACTGGACAAATGCCATGGTATGTGCTTTCCTGTCTGTGGGAAAGTGTGTATAAAAGATCCCTTTCTGCATTAGGACAAATGTAGCGGGTTTCCTCTGATGACTACGAGTCAGAATTACCAAATGTTTGACATCCAATAGCCGATGATTAATTAATCAATATGTCCTAGTGGTGTTGTTAAAAATATATAATTAAGGTTCAAGCACGCTATCCTGGAAACACATCTCAGCTATTTTGGCTATCTGTCTAGTGGAGTACGTGTATACGTATACGTATAAATATACGTTAGTGTATTTTGTATGAATGGGCATAGGGTGTACGTATGTGCATGCGCACGCGTGCGTGCGTGCGTGTGTGTGCGTACGTGTGTGTGTCTAAAGTCAATGTAATATGTATTACAGTCAAATTAATAAAATACTTAAATATTTATTTTTACAGATAGCCGTATTCATCATAGCTATCCTGCCGTACCTGTGCCTTTGCGAACGCTGTAAGGAACCAGATATGTCCAAACTACGAGACTTGTCATTGCCCGCTGTGCACGACAGTTTTTACCAGATTCGACCCCTGCTCAGCACTGTGGTCGGGTTGTCGGACGTTCCTGCGCAATATGTCAACGTACAGATCGCAAAGTTGGGGCACAAACGCAAATGTTCCAAATTAGAACGCCTCGCAAAACGCACGGCGGGAAATATCTGTCCAACGTATCACGTGATCAACTATGACGAAAACCGGAAACCGAGTTCCCTGTTAGAGTCACGCTGCAGCTGCAAGACGTGCTTCGACCCGAACGCTTCTGCGGAGTTATCTACCTTGTTGGCATGCCAACCTCTCATGTATTACACGCGGGTACTGCGCAGGTTCGACTGTCGGAACGGAACTTACGTGTACCAGTCCACGTGGGAGCCTTTGCAAGTAGGGTGCACGTGCAACTTCCCGCAACACAGGACCAGCGCTGTTTATCAAACACCTAAGGCACCAGCAAAACGTGATCTACGCAGTGTCTTTATGGAAAGTATACGCCACGCCCGATTTAAATAGATAGCTTGGTTTTTAAAATAGTCACAGTTTAATGTAGTATGTGTGTTCGTCTGTGTATTCGTGTGTGTGTGTGTGTGTGTGTGTGTGTGTGTGTGTAGATGCTTTAGTCACAAATGACCTCGGTGGTTTTTCAAAACAATGCAAAAACGCTTGAAGAAGAAAAAAAATGGTGCTATATGAGAAAATGCTCTCCTCTTTCTGATTCATCATCCGGACGTTGAAATATTGAAACGTCATATTGCTTTTTTTTTCTTTGCGTCATGTTTATGTATCGTGTGTTGTGTTTGATGTTTACTATAGAAAATGTCAAGTTGTATTTCCTACGTTTCGGACTTGGACGTGGTCTTGTTTTAATGATTGGCGACTGTACATTTATTTATATGATATCCATTATTCATATCGCCGTCAAAAATAGATTTTTGAAACGTGAGAAATACAACTGAAGATTATTTTTGTGTTGATGTTTAGTTTTGTATTTTTATTGTAGTGTTGAACACATTTGTTTGTGACTTTACGTGAAAGTTTAAAATATGTAATGATGATGTACTTATTACCTATAAAGGTACATTGAAGTATTAGTGAACCAAGTTCTTAACTTTCGGGAGTTGAGATTACAAGGTCCAATCGCGTGTTCAGGATGCTGAGCGCTCGCGAACAATTTGACTGGTACCATCATCTTCTATCATATAACATTTATCTAACGTTAGGCGCAAAACCAGTCTACCGATTGAACGGGATCGCTATCCCTCGTGATCAGGCCTCTCATGGCACGTATGCATCGGCAGGGTGGAGGAGGAGTGGGAGGAGTGTAATTTGAATGGAAGTTCACCTGTCTTGATTGCCCTGGCCATGCCATTGTAGCAGGTTCTTGCATTTATAAGGTGTAATGGCGGAAACGTTGTTTTTTAGAGTTCTTGTTTTTGTCATAATCGTGTAACACGAGATATTTCATTTTGTCATGTAGATACATGCTTTATTCCACTTGAACGCCATGGTTTCATCATGTACTGCAATGTCAGTGTAACACCATGGTTTCATCATGTGTTGCGATGTTAGTGTAACACCATGGTTTCATCATGTGTTGCAATGTCAGTGTAACGCCATGGTTACATCGTGTGCTGTAATGTCAACACCATGACTGCATCTTGGCTGGTCATTTAATGTTATACCATCGTAACATTTCATGTTGTTATTTTAATGTAATTCCATTTGTTTTGTTTCTCGTTTTATTGTTTTAATGTAGCATCATGATTATATCTTTAAGGTGCCGTGTTAACGAAACACTGTGGTTATATTTTGTGTTAATATAACCCCATCGTTACATGTCGTTATGTTAATAATGTATTGTCATGTTAATTGTATCACCATGTTTAAATATCATGTTGTCACGATAATTTAACACAATGGTTATATCTTATATTGCCACGACAGTGTGACATCATGGTTACATCTTAGTTATATTATCATAAAAAAGTAACATCATATTGATGCTATATATGAAGAAAACTGAGCAAGGTTTCACAATCCAAAAAAACACACACAAGATATATATATTATATCAAATCCTGTGCTATTATAATATATTAAAATAGTAACAGTTGCAATCATAAGTAAATATAGTTTTGTTTATTATATTTTATAAAGTTACGTGAAGGCCAGTAGAGTGTTGGTAATTCTTCGCAGGTTTTGATAACAGATGATTTCTAAAAATGTTTCAATCAAATTTGACTCTCGATATAAGCCAGAATATTGCATAATGGCTTAGCGTCGACACCTTACAACGGAATAATGTGTTGGGCTTTTTTCTTTCTTTTTTTTATTTTGTTGTTGGTGTTTTGTTGGGTTTTTTTTTATCATATTTAAAGAACAATGCCCAAAATTTATTCTGGTCCTTAAATAATTTTGTTGAGTATATTTGATATCCACGTTAATATATTTCTGTTCCTAACAATGTCATTCTTCAATAAAATTTAGTTACGACCGCCGGGCAAGAAGAAGGTTATAAAACTGTAGCTTTTTAAAATTTGACTTTATTATTAAGCAATGCTGTGGGGGAGGCAAGACTGCAACTTTAAAAGCTGGCATAAATTATAAAATATTTATTTCCTGTCACGTGTGTTTCGTTTATTTTGGATTTGAAACCTGGTGGCTCTTTAGTGTTGATCTTACTGTAGTGAGATTAGTAGACATTATATGTCTCTCCTTCTACTACCTACGTGTAATAAACTTTGTTTGTTTTTATATTTTCACTTGTTGGCTTCTTTTGTTTCACACAATTTGTTTGTTTGTATGTTTAATGACACCACTAGAGAACATTGATTTATTAATTATTGGCTATTGCATTTGGTAATTTTGACAAAGTCTGAGAGGAACTCCGCTTTTTTCATTAACAGGACAGCACATACCACTGTCTTTGATATGCCAGTCGTGGAGCACTGGTTGGGACGGGGGAAAACCCAGATAATTGGTTCATCGAGGAGACTGTTTCACCAAGAATAATTGGGGTTTTAATTATGTAAATGGAAGTAGCTATAACTGCAATAACAAACTTGAAAAATAATTTATGGTATCATTAGACCAAATAAAATCGTACTGACGACAATGTTAACATTTCTTTGAAAAAGGTAACAAAAGCAACGTATGAAGCTACCAAGGCATTATATTCACAGATAGTGTGATATATTCCATTTAATATTATTCGAGGAAACTCTGGCATTTTAAAAGTTTACAGGAAGCTTACAGTGGCAACCCTGTGATCTGCACACAATGACAAAATGCCATAGTATCGATGGCGTAGCGTGGGCGGGGCCACCGGGCACAACATTCTGGACTGGTGGAAGGGACTCGGGGAGTGCTAACGGTCCACTGGTTAGGGGGCGCAATACTTGCCTTGCCACGGGCGCTGGAAATCCACGCTACGCCACTGCATAGTATTTGCACAAATGACCACTACCAGATCTATCGACCAATCACAGCTGTAGTTACATTTACTCCTCATGGAACACTGATCTGGGAACCACGTGATTTGGTACAATAATAACTATATGTGCTTACATATAGCTGTGCGCGTAAAAATGTTTTAATAATAATAAAAGAAAAACAAAACTTAACACCGTTGCTGCGAAAATCTACTATTTAACTAGTTCTCACCCCAGCATTAAGCGCCTAAACCAGTCTATAAAGCGTTTGTGAAGGTCACCATGTTCACGGATTGTTCACGTTAGTTGCATATATGTTGTATTATACCAAATCAATTTTTATTGCCTACAATATTTACTAATAAAACTTATATAAGTAGCGTATCAACACACCCAGGCAATACACTAATAAAAAGTGTACCATCTCACATTTAATGTACTTGCATGAAAATGGGGGAGGGGAGGGGTCATCATTTAAGAGATTTGATGAATATTTTTTTAGCAACCTCATTTTTGCTGAAAGTGTTGGGTACCCTACATTTAATTCAAGCTCTTGTGTATACTGCACAACAAATAAAAGTGTATTTGGTTATTGGCAATTGATAATATTATTTGCACAAATAATTAATGTCACATATTACTACCAATCAGTTAAAAAAAGTATGTTTTGTTTAACGACATCACTTGAGCACATTGATTTATTACTCATTGGCCATTGGATGTCATACATTTGGTAAGTTTGGCATGTAAGTTTTAGAATGAAAACACGCTACATTTTTCCATTAGTAGCTAGGGTTCTTTTATATGCACCAGATAGGATAGCACATACCACGACCTTTGACGTGCCAGTCGTGGTGCACTGGCTGGAGCGAGAAATAGCGTGTAGACCAATCGAGGGCAGTTCCCTCCATGTATATCAATAAGGTAAAAGAAAAAACATGGCCCATTTGCTATCAGGGTTTTCAGCTTATGCTAAGCATATATAATATTTATTTCACTGAAACCGGGGGGAGGCTGTGCATCCACTTGAAGACGAAAATGTTCGGGTTTATTGGGAGGTTTGTTTTTACATATTCTATATAATAAAGATAAAAATGTGGTTTGTACCTACCCCCAAGCACCAAACTCACCCTCCAGTTATGTTTCATACCGGCCTATTCCTTTCCTTCAAAAGGAAAGCAAACAGAAAGCGTGGATTTGGGGAGGTATTTGGGGGAAGTACATGTAAGCCTAGGTAGTAGAAATTTGTGCGAAACCTGGCGTCTTGTTAAAACATCTGATTGCTACTCTGAGGGAGGGGAAATTGTAGTATTTATAATTATGGGTCATAATTGTATGTATTATATATATGCATGTACATGTACATACAAAATGTAGTATTTTTATCTCCATACTTACAATATACCCGACTGTTTAAGGAAGTAACTCTTGACCCATATGTGTTTACGAAATAACTTATTACAACCAGGAGGTGTTATATTCGAAGTTGACAAAACTGGGTCAAGGGCTCGTAGATGAAACAGAAACAAAAATAAACAAGGGAGACTACGTTTGTCTGTAACATATAAAACAGGGGAGGGTTACAGAACACTCGAGCTAAATAAAACATTTTAATGCTTTTGAGATGTATTATTCAGTTCATTATCGCATGCTGTTTTATTACTGGACGATACAGTTACGTTTTTTTCATTTTTTTTCTTTGATTTATTAATCATCGGCTATTGGATGTCAAACATTTGATAATTTTTACATATTATAGTCTTTGAGAGGAAACCCGCTATATTTTTCCCATTAGCATCAAGGCATCTTTTATATGCACCATCTCGCAGACAGGATAGATATACCATTCGTGATGCACTGGCTTGAACGAGAAATAACCCAATGGGCCCACCGACGGGGATCGATCCTAAACCGACCGCGCATCATGCGAGCACTTTACCACTGGGTTGTGCTGGGGTGTCGTTAAACATTCATTCATTGATTTCCCACTGGGCTACGTCCCGCCCTTATCACTTAGGACGTTGTTATTTGCGAGGCGGGATTTACCTCAGTGGTTTAGTGCTCGCTTGAAGTGTTTGCGTCGCAGGATCTAACCACCTCGGTGGATCCATTCAGCTGATTGTTTTTTTCTCGTTCCAACCAGTGCACTACAGCTGGACAAAGGCCGTGGTGTGTGTTTTCCTGTCTGTGGGGAAAGTGCATATAAAAGATCCCTTGCTGCATTAGGAAAAATGTAGCGGGTTTCCTCTGATGACTACGTGTCAGAATGACCACATGTTTGACCTCCAATAGCCAATTATTAATTAATCAATGTGCTCTAGTGGTGTCGTTAAAATCCCTAAAAATTCGTCTAATTTCATATATACAAAAATAGAGTATTTCACAGCTTAATGATTTTTTCTTTACACTTTCACCAATCTAATTAAAATTAGCTCCACTATTACATGTAATAGTGGAGCTAATTTTAATTAGATTGCACATTCACCTGTTCACTTGCACCTGTTCTGAGTACTATACCCTTAGACGCAGGCCCGTAGGACCGATATCTGGAGGTGGGGGGGGGGGGGGCACAATCTCTAATGGGGTGGCACAACTACTGGTGGGGGTAAGCATAAGCCCTATTTCAATCTTTATTTATATAGAGTAGGGCGTTTTTAAAGTACATTTTCGTTCTCAGGTCAGGGGCACATTCCCCCCCCCCCAACCCCCCAGTCCCCAAACACACACACACACACACACACACACACACACACACACACACACACACACACACCCGAGACGGACATTTGGACGGTTCGAACTTAGATATCGATTATAATTGTGCAAATATTCATCTAGTTTTCTCACGGCCAGAGTACTCGGTCTAGGTATCCACCCTTTATTTACGAGTATTCAATAATGCGAAGCTTTTGAACGCAGTCACGATTCTGTTAGCAGTTCGTTGGCCTACTTCCTGATCGACACGGAATCAGGAAGCGATCAGTATTTTGGTACATCTGATATAAACACGGGTAAATCTATGTTTTACCCTGCCACGTGGCCAGTCAACATCTACCGATTACGATTACCCGGGACGTGCCATATTAGGAATACGGAACAACTAGCCGGTTTCTATTTTTAACTGGGTTTTCCCCATCTGATAACGCCGAGTCTGAATTATCAAGTTACCGTGTTTTTTAGTACTAGCGTTGTTAGGTTTAGTTAGAGTTTGTTTTCAATATATGTTTCCTTCGTTTACTATTGGAAAGAAATTCCAGTGATAAAATTTAATAGAAAGTTCATCATCTAAAATGTGTGACTTACAGTAATTTTAAAGACAAGGTCGAATAACACTTGACCTACAAAAAGGCCAGTCGCACAGATTATAAGATTTGAAATAAACACCGGGAACATTCGTCTCGCTTGTTATTATAAACCGTTTTGCAAACATATTGGGGGAAACACACCACCATTAAACGTGACGTCGTAGCATCTTAATAGTTAAACAGGTGGGTTTTTTTGTTGTTGTTGTTGTTGTTGTTTTTCTTAATCGCACTGCCCCCTTTCCTTTCTCTCCTTTGAATTTCATCTCATTTCTTTCCGATCTAGCAACTCCTCCTATCTTTCAACTTCTTTCGCTGTCCACCTCCACATATCAGTCCTTGTCTCTCCAACCGCGACAGGTGCTTGTGCTTGGCTATCTGCGCCACACACCTGCCATTCCCCATCAGCTTTTAGCTGTGAGCTTAGTCTGGCCACTTCGGGGAGTGTTCAATAGTTACTTCTGGCATTGTTAAGAGGTCACATCCTATACACCCCTAATACCGGCGGTCGTTAGTTAGTGCCGTGGGGCAGACCAGCTTTATTAGCGGAAGAGGACGAGGATGCCAGGTGGGTGTAGGGAAGTACACAGAGAGTACACCCGTGGGGGGAGATGATACAGATTGGCGATGGTGTGGACAGCTCAGAAGACAAAAAAGGCGGAAACTGACAGATAGGGTCGAACCAGATTGAAATCGTGGGAGAAATTTGAAAGTTCTTTTTTATTAATCATCGGCTATTGTATGTCAAACATTTGGTAATTTTGACATAGTCTTAGAGAGGAAACCCACTACATTTGAGCAAGGGATCGTTTATATGCAACATACCACAGACACACCACGGCCTTTGTTATATCAATCGTGGAGTACTGATTGATTGATTGATTGAGTGAGTGATTGAGTGATTGAGTGATTGATTGATTGATTGATTGATTGACCGACTGACTGATTGATTGGGGGACTAAGGACCAGATAGCAGTGAATAGTATACATACTTAATTTCACAAGAGTTTATTTTTCCATCTTTTAATTTTACATTCACTTTTATCATTACTGTTAATATAATTATATGTGTATTGGCATGCATTGTAATTGAATATATGTGTAGAACTCGCCGCAAAATAATTGACAATACAAATAAACATACTAGTATTCGTATTCGTGATACTGCTATGACATTTAATATTGGGTGATTTATATCACACTAGGTTAGCATAAGTTACAGCTCCGACCTAACCTACATGCTTCATTAATGAAGGAAGGAAATGTTTTATTTAACGACGCACTCAACACATTTTAATTACGGTTATATGGCGTCGGACATATGGTTAAGGACCACATAGATACACAGGGAGGAAACCCGCTGTCGCCACTTAATGGTCTACTCTTTTCGATTATCAGCAAGGGATCTTTTATATGCACCATCCCACAGACAGGATAACACATACCACGGCCTTTGATATACCAGTCGTGGTGCACTGGTTGGAGCGAGAAATAGCCCAATGGGTCCACTGACGGGGATCGATCCCAAACCGACCGCGCATCAAGCGAGCACTTTACCACTGGGCTACGTCCCGCCCCTCATTAATGAAGTAATTCATGTTTGTTGTGGTAAATATTATCGCAAACCATGTCAATGACTATATATTGGTTTGGAATTCCTCAATCACAAGGAAGTGTTCAAACTATTCAAATAATACAAAGATCAAAAGGGAAGTGCGTCCAATGACCCAGAAAACATATACATATATAAGTGTTGAAATCTCAAAGTAACGTGTTTCGCATTAAATTCTTGCTGACTTGCAAAACGTATAACTTACAATGGATAAAGATTATTCCCAGTCGGTAAGTGTTTGATTAATGTTTGTTTTTTCTTGACGATTATTTACAGTTTACTTTCATTTCATAAAGAATTGTAATCACATATTGCAATTCAAATCCCGTTCAAATCCATAACCATTGGAAATGTTTTATTTAACGACGCACGACGCACTCAACACAGGGGGGGGGGGGGGGGGGGGGGGGGAGAGAGGGAGGGAGGGGTTGTGTTTTGGCAACTATGTTCGTCTTTGCAGTTGTTTGTTGTGAAAACATTTAAATATTATCCATAATGTATACTACTTCATTAAAATAGAAAATCTTATTTTTTCGGGGGAGCTACCAATGACACGCCCGCTCCCTATCACTAGCTCCCCGTAGCATGTGTATTTATCTGGTAATATCTTAAATGGCTCCCCATAATCAAAGTTAAGTGATCAATTAACCACAGCGAAGTCTGTGTATTATAAGTTATTGTTTTAATTTTAAAGTACATCGCTCTCAAATTAATTTAAACAATATATTTATAAAATAGTATTATAGCGGGAGATGAAGCAGCAGTCCTCATACAGACTAAGTTGTAACCATATTTCATGGTCAGTGTCAGATATTCTTTGTAGGCAAAATACCTGACAGTGAATCGTGTTTGCATACCCTAACGAATGTAATTATGACGTCTTTTGACGTCTTGTACAGAGATACAGAATTGATAATACGGATACGCTAATGGTAGATTGATATCGCCATTTATGTTACAGCTTCTATTACACACTTTAAATTTTATATTGTTTTGATGTATTACTGGCGAGTAGATAAATGCATATCATCAGTGGAAGATAAAAGTTAAATTTGAGATGGTTAAGTGAAGACATATCCTTCCATCTTTATGGCCACAATCCCCTCTCCCCACCCCCACCCCCCACCCCCACCCCCCAATCATACCTCCTTTTACCTCCACCATCTGTTATATGTGTTGGTAGCCCCATAATACAACTCAAAGACAGTGTTGGCGCTTTCTCCCCGGAAGTGAGTGTGCCCCCCCCCCCCCCCCCCCCAATATAAAATCCTGACTACACCAATGCTGTATACGAATTGTTTATTTGGTTGTTTCAGATTGCACTAATTCAGATGCTACTTGTATTAACACACCTTACTGTTGGACATCCATGTCTAGACCCAGAGTATCTGCCTATCAACATCTCGAACACCGTGGTATCGAATTTTACCGGCTTCTTCCGCACACCGCCACGTCATACATCAGTACTACGTCTATCCCACGTGCCCGCACGCTATTATAACGTCAAGAGGACGCTAGTCCATGGACAACCTTTTAACTGCTCTGACAGCGACCATGTTGATGCCATCGACACAACACCGAACTGTCCAACAGACATCATCATCAACTACGACCAAAATCGCATTCCTAACATACTGGTGGAAAGTCTTTGTGCCTGCACCAAGTGTATTGGCAGACGGGATGTCGCGTATAGGAACAGTCACTTCCGGTCATGCGCATTAATCACCGAATACATCATGGTGTACAGACGCATTCGGTGTGTTTTCGAGAGATTCGTGTATGACAGAGTTTGGGAACCGGTAAGGATTGGCTGCCCTTGCAGTATTAGAAGATGGCGAATTGGGGCTGAACCTATTCTTTCTCCTAAATCTGTTGTTAAGCGAGAAGTGACTTCTAAAACATGGTTAAACAAAATGGCTTCCAATAGTGAGATTGACGTCATAAACAAAAATATTAAATTCACTTAATCTAAAACAATAGTGTTTTGGTTCAAAAAATATACTTCCCCAAAACCGCTCTGGAGACATGTTTAACTGTCTGTTACACACATGGTTAGTTAGCTTATCCACTAATCAATATAAATTTTCAAAACAGAATATTGAATTTAAAAACAAATTGAATAGTATGAACTGTACTATATACAGTTATCGTGGTTAAAGCTGTTCCACTGCACAACGTAGAGACCAAGAGAAGTTTATGTCTACATTCGTGAATCACTGAACCAGGTGTTGGTGAAACAAAAGTAAAACATGATTTGTCAAAAAGGGCTGCGATCAAACTAGTAGCATTTACAAGTTCCTATCTCTGACCATAAGCGTGTGATAAGGGGGGGGGGGGGGGGGGGGGGTGTCCGAAAATCCGGAATTTTTAACCCATATCCAGAATTCCGGAATGCCAAATATCCGTATTTTTTTCCAAATTCGCTCTCATTATTTTTTTTCGGAAGCAACCATTTCTGAATATATTTTAAATTTTCTATATTTTTAAATCCCGAGTTTATTAAACAGAGTTTATCATTCTGCATTCTCCATTGCAACCTGAACTTGGTATTATTGACTATTTCGTGCTATTACTAAGACGTTTGTCTATTGGCTGTATTTGTCAACAGCCGACCAATGAAAATGTTTTTGACAATCGAGTAAACTGAAGCCATGTGCATGTATGAAATTTGTCTTACTTGTTATGTAGTTTATGTATTAATTTTAAAGATATTTCAAATATCATATAGTAATTACTACGGGACAAACATCGGTTCTATGGCGATGCATGCAACTTCGCCAGGGTGTGTAAAAACCTGAACATATAACGGAACACTTGCGATCGTACGAAAAAAGAAACGGACCCACAATTCTCTGCTTAAGTTCATTTCGTATGCTTTCCCGTGCAACATTTCACTAAATACTATTTGGCTACCAGTAATCTGTGACACATTCATGACATTAATATTAATAAATTAATATACCTACCGATCTTGTTTTATTCAAGTAAGTTAAACTATAAAAAATGTACATTTTTACAAACCATTGTTAGATTTTGCCGCGAAAAGTGTTACTCTAATAGTAATGTAAGCGTAATGCAGAACGATAGCCAGTCAATGTGGGTACCAGACGTTTCGTCCCCGATTCAGTTAACCACAAATTAGTTGACCCCACTGATGAAATAGTGCAAATGTGGCAATGTACCTACATAAAAATAACATTGGTCCCAAGTTTGTCACTTTATTACTAATCTGTACGTGGGAGTGAAACCGTACTACACTATTTGCTAATAAAGTGGGACTTTTAGGGTGGGGGTGTCTGTGTCTGTGTGTGTGTTGTGTGTGTGTGTGTGTGTGTGTGTGTGTGTGTGCGTGTGTGTGTGATAATGCTGTTAATTGCTGTACAAGGTATAGTAACTTTATTTACACTGATGAATATATTTATCATGTTTTGTAAACTAGACTAGTCATAAAATATGGGCTATGCTTAAAAAAGAAGTAGAAAAATTCTGCCACTTACGTGGATTGATTTATACTTTTATTATTGAATACATAACATTCCAATAAATAATAAAAATATTTTTATTGGTATGTATCTCTTTGGTTGTTGTTATTTTTTAAATATGTCAAATATGGCGCTGTTTAAATTATTTTTTATATTTTTGAAAATGGTGTTTTCGCGTGCTTTAATCTATTGTTTTGAAAGGGGCGTTTGCGCGTGCTTTAAACCATTGTTTTGAAAGGGGCGTTTGCGCGCTTAAAAATGAAAATACCAGAAAATTCCGGGAAAATATTGTCATTAGGTTGGTCGCCCTGCATTCGTTTGGTAGTAATGCAAATATTAATAAACGTTGTTACCCACATTTAGGGCATTTACCTTTAATTCGGGGGAAATCAGCTTGCCTTACCCCCCCCCCCCCCCAAAAAAAAAAAAAAACCTACCCAAAAACCCACCCAAAAAACCCCCACAACACAACACACAAGAAAAGGAACCTGTACGCCTATGTCCTTGGTTAGTTTCAACGTGATTTTAAAAACTGAGTTAAAATAAAAACACTTGCAAAGTTGTATGTCTATACAAGACAAAGTTCCGAGGATATGTTTGTCGTGGCACGACTGCACAACGCTTACACGTGCATTCATTTCACAAGACAACAAACACATGGGCATACGATAATTTATTATAATTAAAAATATCTAAAGAAAAGATAGGAAAGAAACATTCGTTAATCGACATCTCAGTATATTATAAACAACGCATTGAGAGAGAGAGAGAGAGAGAGAGAGAGAGAGAGAGAGAGAGAGAGAGAGAGAGAGAGAGAGAGAGAGAGAGAGAGAGAGAGAGAGAGAGAGAGACGGAAACAGAGACAGGGCAATGCGGAGGGGAGGGAGAGAGGGGATGGAGATGGAGGGGGTGAAGTGAGAGAGAAGAAAGCAAACCCATGCATATGGCTGTCCCATAGACAAATCCTATGAAATAAAGCAGCAGATAATATACTGCGAACCATGTTTTATATGCTCTCGTACACAGGAATGTACAAACTTTGTGAATGGCATGGAATAAAATGGGAGATCACGAAAGGCGATCGATCGCAAGATCGATCAACCTTGGCCTAGGTTTTGGCCTCTGGTGCATCCCAAGCCTGTTAAACATTAATGACTATTAATGGCTAAACAAATTAAGCCATCCGTATAGGTGACACATAACACAAGCACGCAAATGCTCCCGGGGAGCTCTGAGGCGCCTCAGGTTTCTTCGATGCAGTCCGGAATCAAGAACCTCCACTCCATCACTTATAGATGGCGATGGGCTATCATCAACCCTCATGGACATTAATCAACCCTCATGAACATCAATCAACTTTCATGGACATCAATCAACCCTCTTGTATCAATTGTTTAATCCTCATGTTCATCATCATCGCCTTCATATTCTACCTTGTGCCTCATGGCTGGCTGGAATAGATTACTATGGGGCGGATGGGATGGGGTGGAAACGCTGGGGTTGTGGAGGGATTAGGCCTAGGCGGTTTAGGCCGATAGGATGTAAGAAAAGACTAGCTTTCCCTGCCGCCTCCACCCCCGGCGCCTCACGACCCATTGGAACCCAGCATTGCAAGCATGTGGTGATTGACTGGGTGCTATAATGCAGAATGATTTGGGCGCGAAGCCCACTCCTTTGTGAACTATTCCTCTGGGGCATAAGTAATTATAAATTAATTTATAAAGCTGTTTTGAATGCCTATTCAAAACATTGCGTCACATTAAATAATCTAACTATAAATTAATTAATTATAGTCCGTAGCATACATGTTTCGCTGACGCTTTAAATTAAATTACCCTTCTTTTTTAAATTGGACCCTACATGTAAATACTTCTTACCATAGACCAGGCCCCGTGCTTATAAACCTTAAAGTCTAGACTTTAATCAAGTCCAGACTTTAACGTCAGGCAACGCCATTCAAATAACATTAAGTTTTATAAGCATAGGCCCAGGGCCCAATTTTACAAAACATCATAAACCTAGCTTTGCACGTAAACGTAAATTTACGACAATTCTTATTACTATTATAGTACAATAAATACAGTTAGAAGTACACATATTTTATTTTATTTTGTTCTTCTGAGTGAAACAGATGTCAAACAGATGGAATGGGAAACGTTTTTAACGTGGCATAACTGCTAGTCGCAGACGTAAACATACGATGCTTTGTGAAACTGGCTCCTGGAACATGATGGACGTGCCTGAACCTTCAATGGACTTGGCCACGTTAAAAACGTTTCCCATTCCATCTGTTTGAAGGAAAGATGCTACAATGTCGGCAAACTCAGGACAGTGCCTTTAAAACGTGTTGTTATAATAATTACAAATAGTATACAGTAATATAGACATACAAGTAGACGTAAATCACTTTGGTCTTAGCTGTGACCCATTTTTGTAATTTTCATTTCATTTCATTTCAACTTATTTTCTTGCTTATATCCAATTAAGGTTCAAACACGCTGTCCTGGGCACACACACCTCAGCTATTTGGGATTTCTTTCCATGACAGTGGGTTAGTTGTTAGTTGGTTAGTGGTTAGTGAGAGAGAAGAGGGTGCAGTGGCCTTACACCTACCAAGTGAGTCCTTAAGAACTCGCTCTGGGGTTGGAGTCGGTACGAACCATGCGAACCCTGTACTTACCAGCTTGTAGTCCGATGGGCTTAACCACTGTGCCACCGAGGCCCCATTTTTAATAGTGACGTAATGCTATGCATGGAGCAGATACGAAGTAGGAAACATATTTAACATAGACGTAAATATACGATGTTCTCTTAATTTGTCTCGTCGTTTTTGTTTACATGACTTACACTCATAAGCGTGATAGTCAAGGGTTTGGGAAGGGTAAACACACACACACACACACACACACACACACACCACGCACTTCAGTAAATCTTCGCATTGGGGCAAAAATGATGGAGGCGTTGGGGTAAAAATTATGGAGGCGTTGGGGCAAAAACGATAGAGCCGTTCGAGCAAAATGGGCTGGCTTCAAAGCATTTCACCGTGTTTTTCCACCATTCTACTCACAATATCTCAGGTAAAAATGCGCCGTGATTGGTTTGGGACCCTGAATAGCTCTTTGGTAGTAATGCAAATATGAATAAGCTGTGCTATCTAGATTCAAGCACGTTCGTTTAATTCGAGCCAAACTCATCCTGCTGGCCTCAGACCACAATTAATTACACTATGTTTTCTCACATAGCCCCAGTGGCTGTAGCACTTTTATTAATTTCACCAGGCCATTGGCATTTTATAAGAAATCTTACCTGCCTGGGGTCAATGAACACTCAAATGGACGACCCCTGTTGTCCAGCTCTTTTTCGCTTTATATCAATGTAAACTAAGGCTAAGGGACCGAATCACACCCATTTCTGTGCATTTTACACAAATGTTGCATGACTTGAAGGTGCTGTGGGAGACAGTATGCAGTATCCAGTGTAAACCAAGTGCACATATTCACTAACTGCATCATCTTCCCTGCCAAACCCAGTGTAACAATTCAGCATACAAAGCAGCTACCCAGCCATTACTATATTTTCTCGCATTCATTTCCGTATTTTGGGTGAATGGGTGAATAACTCTAGTATGATGCCTGCTCCTTCAGGTATTAATAGACCAAATCAATTCTTATTGCCGATAATGTTAACGTTTACTAATAAAACTGATAAAAGCAGCGTATCAACACACCCAGGAAGTACAGCAATAAAAAGTGTGGCACCTCACATCTAATCTACCTGCAGGAAAATAGGGGGGGGGGGGGGGGGGGGGTCACATTCCATTTAAGAGATTTAATTAATGTTTTTAATAGCAACCGTCATTTTTGCTGAAAATTGCAGTTCCATTTATGGAGTACCCCGCATTAGTTTCAACCTCTGGTATATACTGCATAACAACTGTATAACAAATAAAAGTGTTGTGTTATTTATTGTCAATGGATAATAGTATTTGCACAAATAATCAATGTCACATATTACTACCAATCACACCCACAGCTGCTTTTACTCCGTAAATATTTGACAAGGTGCACCTCAAACTTTGACACGGAACTCTCTTCTTTGGCCCCTGCGTGTGTTGTAACCTCACCGTGGTGCAGGGGTGTAACATTCTCTTTGAGAATGGCCAAATACAGCACAAAATTGAAGTTTTGAGTACGATTCAGTATCCGTAAAATTCTGTGATATTTGTGTTTTTGCACAGTTCTTTACACTGTTTTTGTTTAAGTCTTGAATTTTTATATTGATGTTGATCATTACTTTATTTATTTGCATTACCATAGTTTAACACCCAATAGCCGATGTATTTTTCGTGCTGGGGTGTCGTTAAACATTCATTCATTCATTCATTCATTCATTCATTCATTCTCTTCTTTGGTATTATACAACCTCCACACAAATGGGAGCCCGTACGTCAATGCAAGTTACACTGCCCCACTGACCCTAGCGCTGCATTCATTCAAAGAAACCGGCCTCGGTGGCGTCGTGGCAGGCCATCGGTCTACAGGCTGGTAGGTACTGGGTTCGGATCCCAGTCGAGGCACTGCCCCACTGACCCTAGCGCTGCATTCATTCAAAGAAACCGGCCTCGGTGGCGTCGTGGCAGGCCATCGGTCTACAGGCTGGTAGGTACTGGGTTCGGATCCCAGTCGAGGCACTGCCCCACTGACCCTAGCGCTGCATTCATTCAAAGAAACCGGCCTCGGTGGCGTCGTGGCAGGCCATCGGTCTACAGGCTGGTAGGTACTGGGTTCGGATCCCAGTCGAGGCACTGCCCCACTGACCCTAGCGCTGCATTCATTCAAAGAAACCGGCCTCGGTGGCGTCGTGGCAGGCCATCGGTCTACAGGCTGGTAGGTACTGGGTTCGGATCCCAGTCGAGGCACTGCCCCACTGACCCTAGCGCTGCATTCATTCAAAGAAACCGGCCTCGGTGGCGTCGTGGCAGGCCATCGGTCTACAGGCTGGTAGGTACTGGGTTCGGATCCCAGTCGAGGCACTGCCCCACTGACCCTAGCGCTGCATTCATCATCAAAGAAACCGGCCTCGGTGGCGTCGTGGCAGGCCATCGGTCTACAGGCTGGTAGGTACTGGGTTCGGATCCCAGTCGAGGCACTGCCCCACTGACCCTAGCGCTGCATTCATTCAAAGAAACCGGCCTCGGTGGCGTCGTGGCAGGCCATCGGTCTACAGGCTGGTAGGTACTGGGTTCGGATCCCAGTCGAGGCACTGCCCCACTGACCCTAGCGTTGCATTCATTCAAAGAAACCGGCCTCGGTGGCGTCGTGG